>NC_061063.1:2485361-2643297 GCF_021917145.1 Hypomesus transpacificus
GCTTGGGCCCCTGCTGCATGTTTGGACCATGTGGTTTGAGGCCAAACACCGCTTTTTCAAAATAGTAGTGCATGACACTCAAAATTTCAAAAATGTTTTAAAGACAATGGCAGTTAGACACCAACACATGATGGCATATCATCTTGCTGCACCATCATTTTTCAAGCCAGGAGCACAAGCATCCAGAGTTGACTCTGTTCTGGTTTCAGCTCTACCAGAAGTAGCTATGGCACACATTAAAACACTAACAACTAGTGACACAATCTACCAAACATCAAAGGTGACCGTTGATGGCACAGAGTATGTGTGTGGAATGTTTCTGTCTGTTGGAGTCACTAGTGGACTATAACAATTTAGCAACATACAGTAGATCTACCTTGTGAATCACAATGTTTCTTTTCTTTGTTCTGATTATGACTCCTGATATGTAGAACATCATAGGTCCTATGAGCTGTCAACCACTCATACAAGACTGTCAATCTATCTTTAATCTTATTTCAATGATACCGTCCCACTCTCAGGATATAAGATGGACGGCTTACTGCTGTTGACTCCTAAGCGCTTCATACAAGTGAAAGAGAACTGAGACAAGCCGATGGTGAGCAGTTCTTTATTAATCAATCATTGTATCTTTATTTAGTACTCTAACCGAGCAGTTCATAATCATAACAACTTAATTTTCTCGTTTTGATAGCACAATGGCAGCTGCGACCCCACAACCCATGGTCCTTCGGGTTGTCCAGCAAGATCAAGCAAGAAAAATTAAACAGAGTACACGACCAGTCTCTGTTGATGCATTGATTAGGATTATTAAAGAACAGTTGCAACTAGACCAGTGTTTCCAACAGATTAGAAAGCAATTTGTGGGGGTTGGTCGGCCCATGTCTGACAGGGACAGGGACGGGGGGGTAAAAATAATAACCATTTTAATAATTTGTTACAACACCCTATACAAAATTCACACCCCATTCAAGAACTATTTCCCAGAAACCAAAGAATAGAAATGAGTTTCCTTGTCCTGCAGGGTACTTGGTCTTAACTTCAAAAAATCTTACATTTAGTGTTCATAGGCCTTGAAAAGGTATTACATTTTGTCAACAGGTCTTAAATTTTGTTTATCAAGTCCTAATTATTACCCCCTTCCTTTTTTGTAACGGTGCCACAACATTTGTTTATTGTTCGTTGTTACATCCAATCTTACACCCAAACGTCGCATCCAAAATATAAGGCTACCTGTATATGGCTCTGAACTGGCTGAGACGCTGACAACCCCTAGCTGCATTGTACAGTACAGTAGAGTCTTTAAACGCGCAACGGAAATCGTTGTTGTTTGCTGTGGGCAGCACTAGGCAGTGAGTGATGGGCAAATGACAGTTTAATCCACTGTGGGTCCACGACCCAAAGTATGACTGGGATCAGTCAGTGCCGGGGAATGTGTGGGAGGCACAGTGCACTTTGTGCAGAAAGACATTTAAACTTGGGACGATGGGGCATGTGGCCTTGGACTTTCAAACCAAAAGTGGCAAGCACAGGAAACTGGCGGAGGTTCGTTCGAGCCAGGCGCCAATAGCTACGTTCTGTGTGACCCCGACCCTGTCGCAACCTCCGTAAACCTCCCCGGTGGCTAGCACAAGTTCAAGTTCTACACCACGACAGGCATCACAGTCAACTATACTGTGCGGGTTGATGCCAACGTTCCAGGCAGAAGTGTTGTGGACCCTGAAGACCATATCCCAACACCACTCCTACACCTCCAATGAGGATATCACTGACCTTTCTAAAATAATGTTCCCTGACTCTGACATTGCGGCAACTTTCTTGAGTGGGAGCAACAAGACCGCGTATATTACAAAGTCCGGTCTCGCCCCTTTCATCACCAAGGAGCTTACCGAACAGGTCAACCAGGCTGCAGGTTTTGTACCATGCTTGATGAAAGCCTCAACAAAACCAACAAAACCAAACGGCTGGACATCCATGTGCGTTACTGGGCCGGTGACCGCGTTCGATCAAGGTACTTTGGTTTGCAGTTCATGGGCCATGCCAAGGCGGTGGACCTTCTAAGTAATTATGGCTAAAAAGTAGCTGGGTCAATATCACCATAAGGTGCCTTTGGTGTCCTCATCAGAATCACTCAATCAACATGAAAATGTAGCAGACTAATAAAACTCTGAGGTCTTATTATAAATAAGCAAACATTTACACACATATCAATTAGTCTCTTGAAATGTGCTTCCTTCATTTTATACAGTTTTTTTATATTGGATGTACGTGATTTTGGCATGTCCCACACACTGCTCTGCTAACTACAGTATGTGTAATAAGTGTTTAAATGAGACTAAATAAAATAAAAAAAAGTGTTATTGTCCACAACAAGTTATTTGATAAAATTACATTTACATTTGGTCATTTAGCAGACACTCTTATCCAGAGCGACTTACAGTAAGTACAGGGACATTCCCCCTGAGGCAAGTAGGGAAAAATGCCTTGCCCAAGGACACAACGTCATTTGGCACGGCCAGGAATCGAACCAGCGACCTTCTGATTACTAGCCCAATTCCCTAACCGCTCAGCCATCTGACTCCCTAGCAACTAGACCAAATTATTCATTTTGATCATGTATATTCTATTTTCATAATCATATTGAACATTTTGCGTGTCCCTGAAATTGCTGTCCACCCTGTCATTATGGGGTAACTGCCCCTTAAACAAACCCCCGATGTCTTCAGTGACATCACTACCATCATTTTGTCTTTCATCAATCAAGGCTGAAACAGTGGCTTGTTGCAGAGAAAGTATTTACACTTATATTTTTTAATTTTCATCGTATTATGTGTGTAGTCGGATGTTGTCAAGCTTAAAATGTCCACTCTGTCATAGTGAAAATCAATCAATATAAAAACTTTTCAAAAACTCTAAATATATTTGTAAAACAGTACACTGTCACTTTGCTAACTGAATCATGTTGCTAACTGAAGGTCCACCATGTGCTCATTAAATGCTAACATTAGCCAAAAATGTCCATCCTGTCATTGTCCACCCTGTCAGCAAGCCTTCCATGACAGGGTGGACATGGTTTGTGACAGGAAGGACATGCCCAGTTTATGCCAAATACTGATAAATGTGGGTAATAGCTGTTGTCATATGTATATAACAACACTTTAACAGCCAAATAAAGTATGTAGGGACCATTTTGAATTGTCTTTTAGAAAGGAATGAGCTCAAAAGGAGCGGAGATAGCAAGGAGATATCGGGAACGTTGTGATGCTGACTCGGACAGAATAAGAAATTATCTTGAGAAAGAGAGGGATAAATGGAATGAAGACAGAGAGACAGAAATGAAGAAGGGTGTCAGTGAGCTCAGTGAGAGAGAAGAGGGTAAAAAGAAAGAAATGGAGAGTCAAGCGAGAGCCAAAAACAGGGAAGGTGCTTTGCGACAGTCAAACACCACCCAACTCCCCTGCAGCTCCTGACACTGACTTATTAGAAAGTTTATATTTATTTGAAGGACAATTATCAACTGTTTATGTCCCCATAAAATGACATATTGATAACTAATATTAATATTTTGAGTTTTAGGCAACGGTGTCAAGGGGAAAGCATTCAAAGGAGTTCGAAGAGGAAACTGAAAAAACAGATTGTAATATTGGAGTCACAGCTCGCAAAAGAGAAAACCAAAACTGAGAAATTTAAGAAGAGGTTCCATAGGATCAAGAAAGAAAGTGCGTCCAAATCACCACGTGCAAAAAGTAAATTCTTTGTTGGGACGTCAAAAAGTGAATTCACCCATCAAAAGAGCTCTTCTTTTCCACACATCCCTGGTTGAAGACATTAGAACTAAATATGAAAATGCTAAAACAAACAGAGAGAAGCAGTTGATAGCAAAAGTGCTCAGTATCAGAATGGGATTTATTCGCCATGAAAGTTTGCACAGACAAGGAATTTGCTTTGGCAGGAAGGTGCATACAATAAACATATAGGAATCTTAATTTTAAATATGTGGTCTAACTATACTAAGGATACATAAACTAGCAGTACTAAGTGGAATACAATAAAATATAAGTGGGCATGAAATAAAATATAGGTTGCCAATTTACAATATAAAATACAATATAAAATTCAAATATTACAGGAATTGAATGTGGTGCAAAATGTAAATAGTTTTAAGACATGAAGTCATTAAAGTCAGTGTGAGCTCTTGGCCTTGTTGAGGAGGCCAACAGCGGAAGGGAAGAAACTGTTTGTGTGGCGTGAGGTTTTGGTCTTGATGGACCGCAGCCTTCTGCCGGAGGGGAGTAACTGAAACAGGGAGTGTCCAGGGTGGGAGGAGTCCGACACAATCTTCTTCGCTCGTCTCAGGGTCCTCGAGGCGTGCAGGTCCTCGAGGGAAGGCAGATTGCAGCCAATCACCTTCTCCGCAGTGCGGATGATACGCTGCAGCCTGCTCTTGTCCTTGGCAGTGGCAGCAGCGAACCAGATGTTGATGGAGGAGGTGAGGATGGACTCAATAATAGCTGTGTAGAAGTGCACCATCATTGTCTTTGGCAGGTTGAATTTCTTCAGCTGCCGCAGGGAGTTCATCCTCTGTTGTGCTTTCTTGGTGAGGGAGCTGATGTGCAGGTGCTGGGAGAGGATAGTGCCCAGGAAGCGGAAGGACTCCACAGTGTTGACTGGGGGTGAGTGGGGCTGTGTTCTTCCTGAAGTCCACAACCATCTCCACTGTCTTGAGGGCATTGAGCTCTAGGTTGTTTTGGCTGCACCAGGTCACCAGGTTGTCCGCTTCCCACCTATAGTCGGACTTGTCTCCACCAGAGATGAGCCCAATGAGGGTGGTGTCGTCCGCAAACTTCAGGAGTTTGATCAGATGGTTCAGATGGTTGTAGGTGCAGCTGTTGGTGTACAGGGAGAAGAGCAGAGGAGAAAGGACGCAGTCCTGTGGAGATCCGGTCCTGATGGACCGGGAGTCAGATACTTGTGTTCCCAGCTTAATGCAGTGCCTCCTGTCAGACAGGAAGTCTGTGATCCACCTGCAGGTGGAGTCAGGCACGTTCAGCTGGGAGATCTTGTCTTGAAGCAGGGCGGGGATGATGGTATTGAAGGCAGAGCTGAAGTCCACAAACAGGATCCTGGCGTAAGATGCTGGGGAGTCCAGGTTCTGTAGGGTGAAGTGGAGGGCCATATTAACTGCATCGTCCACAGACCTGTTGGCTCTGTAGGCAAACTGCAGGGGGTCCAGTAGAGGGTCTGTGATGGATTTAAGGTGTGCCAGCACCAGGCGCTCAAAGGACTTCATTACCACAGAGGTCAGGGCGACGGGTCTGTAGTCATTATGTCCAGTTGGCCTGGTCTTTTTGGGCACAGGGATGAAGGTGGAGGACTTGAGACAGAATGGCACATGGCATTTCTCCTGGGAGGTGTTAAAGTGGAAACATTCAAGTTTCAAAAGCATGCCCAGACTGCTTTTGGCTACTCTAAGAAGAGATTTCTTCGAGATGATGTTAGTCGAATGACAACTGGCTGCAAACAGTCACATGGCTGAAGAAAAAGATGCAGAAGAGATTGCTTACCGATACAATGAAAAACTTGCATAGGAGGTTTCTCTCTGAGCACTAGGGCTGTCCCCGACTAAGATTTTCTTTGGTCGACCAAAACTCAATTAAAACGTCTGAAAATCGAATAATTGAACTTTGAAACGCTTAAAAAAAATAGAAATAAGTACAAACTTTTTCGCGATCTGACTCAATGGCTGCTGGACATTGCAGATTCAGCCGCTAATAGCCTACTGATAATAAGACTCATATCACCAGTCCTGTTACCTGTAACCGAATGCCGATGGTATTTAGTATCTCTTACAATGTACTACAAATTACAAATATTGTTTGTTTAACTTGCAAATCATCAGAGCGCGCTTATCACTGCCTGAAAACTTACAGCATGCGAACTTACGTAGAAGCTGAGTGGGGAACGTTGCAACAGACAAAGATTTTGTCTTTGCCGGAGAAGACAATGTCATTCGATTTGGATGTGATTCTTATATAATAAGCATATTCCTTTTTCAAACCAGCGCGTTAGCATGAGTGAAGTAGGGCTAGACCAACTTACGTTTTTCAGGTGGTAGGCTACATCATTTTCGACGTAGAACTATGAAAAATAAACCGTTGTTGGCAGAGTTTGCATTCAACGTTTTTCGAGTCACCCGGTACTTTGTAAATGTAAATGTGCGCTTTGTTTTGTTTTGGTAATTTGCACACGGCACAAGCACAATTGGCTGCTGAACTGCGAACTCTGCCATTGCCTACTTTGTCGGTGTTATTAGTCAAAATGGCAAAAAAAATCTGTGGTATGGCAGCATTTCATTAAAGTACATTTACAAAGTACCGGGTGACTCGAAAAACGTTGAAAACTGGAAACAATGGTTTATTTTTCATAGTTCGACGTCGAATATGATGTAGCCTACCACCTGAAAAACGTAAGTTGGCCCCTACTTCACTAATACTAATGCGCTGGGTTGAAAAATAAATATGCCTATTGTAAGAATTAGCGGCGTAACAATGACTTGGCGGGCCCGAGTTCAGATCTCACCAACGGGCCCCTTACCGACCTATCGTCAGGCAAAATTGAGCATTGAGTGTTGAGCTTAGCGAAATTTAGGCTACTTATGATGTACAATTAAGGGTTGCTACAATATGTTTTAATGAAAACACTAATGAACACAGTATTTCATCGATCAAACTGATTTTGGATAAACAGTATTTAATGAGCAGATAGAGAAACACATGGGAAAACATTAATAGTAATAATAGCCTCAAATAACATCTTCTTCAGGGGGTAATCAAACTAACGGTTTAAAAAGTGAACGCCTCAGACTAGCAAGTCTCTGGCTAGGCCTACAACACGGAATGAGCATAATGGAACAGTCACTGATGAGCCGACGTATCTGCGACGTTTGAAATAGAGCACAGAGATGAGAAGAAATCTGATCATTTTCCGAGGCTTATCCGACGTTATGAATGACGTTTTGATCTGTCATGTGTGCTATGGGTACTAGTAAAAAAAAACTGTCAGTTCAATGGCGAATATTTGATTTTATGTTCGTTAGATATGCTAGTTTACGTTTAGTCTATCTAGCTTTAGCTATTTTCCGACTACATCCTGCATGCAGTTTACAACATCTAACCTGGCTGCTGCCTGGTACAGCCTAGGCCTATATGTGCATTTTTAAGACGTTTAATATCCATGTCAACTGCATACACCAGACAGTAAACGTTATGTAATTATTAGCCTACCTTGGTGGCTGAGTTTCACACTCATTGCGTTTGCCGGGCTAGGGGTCAGACGTAGCGTCCTCTTCAACACGCTTCGCCACAAATCTAAATGAGGATAGTTTTGACAGCTTTGCCACCCTTACGTCTTGCTCTTTTCATTCCTGCCGCTTTCTGGAGCCACTTTTATGTTTACAGGGCATGGCATGCGGTAGCCTAATTCGCTTCAAAATAATGCAACACAACTGTAGTATCCTGTAGGGCTGTTTTGGCAGGCCCTTTGTCACTGGTCACCCAGACACTCGTCTGGGACAGTCGTTGATTTACATGAATGCTAAAATGACAATCACACCTTAATGACACACCTCTGGAGAGGTGGTCTCAACAGTTGAAGAGGAAGATGGACAGAGGAAGACTCTGAAATTATCATTAAAAGTTGTGTTCTTGAAAACAAGGATCTAAACAGCTTTTAATGTCATGTTTGATATGCTTTTGTTTCTTATTTTATGTATTACATGCTTGTAATAATTTTAATACTGTAACATGTACATGTACAGGGTTTACAGAGTTTGTGCCTACAGCAGACCAACATGTGTTTAACATATTCCCCTGTCTTGCAAGGGAACCACTTGGTCTACTGTAGCCTTGATTAATGATCCAATTTGAATTTGTATGCGTTTAGACTACTTTTCAGTCATGTGACCGGTGTCCCCATTTTAGTCAGGTTTGGGTGTATATAGGAAGAAGTGTTACCAATCACTTCGAGTTTGGTTTACGATACAGCTCCGGTGCGTTAGGCGCCTAGTCTTCATTGTGACATACCTTTGTTAACCATTGCTCTGAAGGTATGTTTTGTATTTGATGATATTTCATTATCATTGTATTGATTATCTTGCTATTTAGATAATAAACTATTATTGTGCATTTTGACGTTACTTGTTCTCTTTGAAACGTATCTATCAGGCTACGGCGGTGAAAACTTAGATCTAGTCTGGTTGATGCGGCTAACTGATTATAAACATAGACTTTTGAGTAGGTTTTAACTTAAGGCCTCTGAGTCACTTACAGTGGATCTCCACGCTCCGAAGGAATTTACCGGGGCCTCTGAGTGATCGATTACATATCCTACTAGGTCGACTATGGTTAAATCTATATTATAGTAGAGATAAATGACTGTTTAGTGAACACGCATACTTTAGGGTCGGTGCTCTGATCAAGCAGACAATTTTTACCTACGTCAGAGTTTCATGTCATTAACTGTTTAGCGCTCGAGGTTACAGGTAATGCACTTGTGCACGTGTCTTAAAATTGGAGTCAGATATTAACGAGTCAATTATCTCCCTGAGAATCTAACCTAAGGTGAATTGTGGTTCCCAAGCCAGGGACGAACACCAAGCGTCTCTGGCCTTTCGATTCGCCGACTACAATCCCAACAGCAACTGTCTGTGGTATTCCAACAACTGGATGGGAACAATCGTGTGTGGGTGGGCGGGAATCTTTGACAACAATATTACCCAGACATCCTTGCTATTTTTCGAGGGCAATATTACTTCATAAAAACGAGAGTTGTTTCATTCAGCAAAAGGCAAATGAGGAAAAATGAATTATTTGCTGTTGTTGAGACTGACTGTTTTTAAAAGGTTTATTGGGCAGGTGATAGCTCATAATTATGAATAACTGACACCATAATTGAGAAATGTTTGCGAATTGATGGGACTGGATCATATGTCGGCTGCTACTTGCGGTGTTAGAGCAGAGCTTGGGGCCCGGTCAGATTGTCTCACTTTTACGATGAGATCGAGGACGGGCCCCCTTTCATCACGGGCCCTAGTGTAGCTGCTTTCCCTATAGTTACGCCACTGATAAGAATGATATCCAAATCGAATGACATCATGTTCTCCGGCCAAGACGACAAAATCTTTCTCTGTTGCACCGTTCCCCACTCAGCTTCTACGTAAGTTCGCATGCTGCAAGTTTTCAGTCAGTGATAAACCCGCTCTGATGATTTGCATGTTAAACAAACAATATTTTTAATTTGAAGTTCATTGTAAGAGATACTAAATACCATCGGCATTCGGTTACAACAGGACTGTGATACGAGTCTTATTATTAGTAGGCTATTAGCGGCCAAATCTGCAACGTCCAGCAGCCATTGAGTCAGATTCTGAAAATGTTCGTACGTTTTTTTGGGGTGAAAAAAAAAAAGCTTTCAAATTTCGATTAGTCGATTTGCAGACGTTTTAGTCGAGTCTTGGTCGAACAAAGAACATCTTAGTCGGGTACAGCCCTAGTATGCACACTGGAGTGCTCTACACCGCTGGTGAAAAAGCGCTGCACACCTTCTGCTCCATATCACCCTCCAGAAGACACAATTCTTTGGCCCTCTGGGCCCACCTTGATCCAGTTCTGAAGGTAGTAAGAGAACGACACACTCAAGTCAGCAAGCTTCATTTTTTCAGCGACGGGCCTGCAACGCATTATCGACAGAAGGGAAATTTATTATACCTTAACGGAACCCTACAAGTATGGCTTCAAATAAATAACATGGAATTTCTTTGAGGCTAGTCATGGGAAGGGGGCACTAGACACTGTGGGTGGGGCCCTCAAGAGGTCAGCAGACCAGATTGTGGCCCATGGAGGAGACATCCCTGATGCCCAGAGCTTGTATGACAAGCTGAAAAGCCTGGACACATCTGTCGAGCTGTTCTTTGTCCAAGAGAGAGATATTGATTCAAAGACTGAGGTAAAAGCTATGGGTCCCTATCCGCCCTCTCCCATCCAGATTAGAGACAAGCTTTGTCAAATTTGATCCTTTCATGTGTTGTGGTTAAGTAAGGTGTATTAATGTTTGATTCTCCCCCCCCTCACTATAGGTACATGCAATAGCTGCCGTAAAAGGCACTATGAGAATCCACCAAGCTCCGGGAGGACATCTGTTGGTACCATGACTGGCAGATACTTTGCCTAATACCAGAACTACAGGTTCCGAACAAGAGCTCTGTACAGATTGGAAGTATGTGGAACAGCAACTGCAGAATTGTCATATCTCTGCAGAAATGTGCGCCCAAGTGATCTCTCTGTAACATGCGGTTTTCAATGTTTCGATGTTCAACCGTCCTCCACTTTTAAACATTGTTCTTCTTGTTCTACAGTTAAATGTTTGACTTTCACTGTGCAAAATGATGTATAGAGTTTAACCCTAGAAGGCCACATTAATGGCTCAATTTGGGGAATCTTTATTTAGTGGCCGCATGCAGGTAAAGTGGATAAAAACCAGTCTGTCCAACTGGTAATTTCCCCCTACATGGGAAAAAGACCTCTGACAATTTTTTTAAACATGCTTTATTGCATTTATGAGGCCATTCAATGACATTTCACAACAGGTCCACCCTGTCATTTTCATGTTTTATGAAAATGAAAACATTATTTTCACAAGTTAGCAAAGCGTTTTGTGTGATTCCTTTATAAACAAATGAGGGCCAAATGGTATTGTTTGAAAGTTTGACCAGATATCTTTGTTGTTAGATTTTATTTAGAGAAAGAAAGAAAGTGCAACTCTTGCAGATTTTATAGAGAAACAAATAGTTTGCCATCATTTCATTATTATTCAAATACTTTTCCCAATAACTAAAATATACTGTTGAGAAAGGGACTTAATAGCTTTCTGCAAATTTACCTTGTATAATCACTATGTAATTACAATGCATTTACTCTACTTTGAATTTGTCCATGACAGGGTGGACATATTTTGCATGTACATTGTCTGCTTGCAGTTAATTTATAAAAATTGTTGGAGCTTGACCGACATGCATTTCTAACAGCATAACATCTACATAATAACATGTATTTGAAGTTCAATGGAAAAACAGGGATATTTAAAATTAAAGTCCTTATAGGAAGAGCATACCAGTGGTACAGTGAGGCTATGCACAAGAGATTAGCTAATCTACTTTATGAAGTGGTAAACACAAGGCTCTATAATTATTCTCATGTTAGCATGGATGGGAGAGGAGAAAGATAGCTAACGAACAGAGCCTGCAAAACTGTAGTTTCTAGGTAAATGAAATTGTTTTAGTAAATATTGAGTCATCATGTTTTCTCAGTTGTTTTGGTGCATTTCTTAGATCATAATTGAAGTGTTTAAAATAACTGAGCTGAACAAGTTATTTGCAATTTGTGTAGTATAGTTTTGTTAGTATGTGTTCACAAAGTCTGGCACAATCTGCAGGAAAAATAGAACTGTGAAACAATAAATAGGCTTTCTATAATCTTACACAGTAATATGTAGCCTTTTACTGTTAAGATTGACAATGTGAAACAAAATGACAATGCAAAACAAAAAATATGCCTTTGCATATGAAAATGCACAGTGTAAACTGTTATCAGCAACTTGTTCAATGCAATATTCCCCCTCCAAAGCATGATACAAAAAGGTGGTTACAGAGCACTGTGATATTTTATGACAGAATACATGATATAATGCATAGGTGAATTTTGTTTCTGATATTTTTTGTAGGAGTGTTTACGTGACCTTGATTGGAGGAGGATGGTCTCTTTGTCCATGGACGGACCCAACATCAATTGGCGTTTTCTTGAGATGTTGCAGGCAGAGCATGCAACATCTCAAGAGCATGCGTGTCCACTACAGCAGAGCGGCGCGTCGGCTTCCAATCCATTTTCAATGAAACCAGGCGTTGGGAGCGTACGCGAGCGTCAACGCCCGGTTTCATTGAAAATGGATTGGAAGCTGACGCTCCGCGCCGCTCCGCTGTAGTGGACACGCACGGTAACAGTTTGGGGGTACCTAGTTGGTTGTAGGGGGGAAGTTGTGGACTACACAATCTACCTAATGCTGTCAAATGAGGATTCATTGATTGGCATATGTTTCTTTAGAGCTCTGCATACTTTTTTTCACAATTTCCCAGTAAGAAAAGAGGATTTTTGCAATCTTACAAAGTCCAAAACCTTTGCTTTGCCTTTTTGTGGTCACCTCTTGATTGATAACCTCCCAGTAGTGGAGAGAGTCATTGAGATCTGGCCTGACATTAATAATAATAATAATTCATTTTATTTGAGGGCGCCTTTCAAAGCACCCAAGGTCACCTTGATGCTGTTACAACCAAAAAGCTCCCAAAACCTGGAACGTCTTCTTATGAAACCATTGATGTGGCAACCAAAGACCCTCTCATTTTGGCAAAGCTGCATTTTTTCATGGCAGTTTCACAAAGTGTGACACCCTTTGACAAAGTATCAAACGGATGAACCCGTGCTTCCATTCTTCACCAATGACTTGGCTGAGTTACTGAAGTAAGCAGAATCTTAAGGTGAATCTGTGTGACCAAAATGTCTATTTTCATTCAAATAGGACTATTGCTGGTGTATTTGGGCCAATATGTGACCACAAAGTACTTCTATATAATCCATTTCATGACATTGAGGGTTACAAATTTACAGGAAATCCAAATAGCTCAAGTCAAGTGTATTGTCAAAATAATGCTTATGTGTCCCGAAGATATTTACTTTCTCTCTTTCATTCATATCTTCATGTTTTTCCTATTTTGTAGTAATTACTGAGACGATTCATTAAGCGAGAACGTATGACTGATGTCACACCTCAGCTTTTGGTATGGCTAGGGCTGCAACTAACGATTATTTTAGTAATCGATTAATCTGTCGATTCTTTTTTCGATTAATCGATTAATCGGATAAAAAAACTAAAAAGCATCAATTTCCAATCCTTTATTCAAAAATAGAACTGACAGTGCAAATTCACAGTGCAAAAAAACTATAGAATGTGCACAAACAGGCACACAATTTTGAAAAAGTTATTAATATTGGCGTGGATTTAATGCTATTTTCAGAGATGAGCAATTCATTTGAGTTTTGTTTCAAACATTTGTGAAAATTGAAAGGTTGTAGAAATAGGCCAGACCTTATTAGAATAATCTGGTGTATATGTAAAATTGTTTTACACAATTTTGAAAAAAGTTACGATTTGCCAGGATTAAGCTATTTTCAAATATGTGATTTTCTATAATTTTATTTGAAACTTCATTGAAAAAGTAAAGGCTGTGGAAGTATACCAGACATTGTTAAGATACTCTGGTGTCTTTTGAGGTTTTATATTCATTTTTTTAAAATAAAATATAATATTATAAAATATTATTTAAAAAAATCAAAATGGTATGGGTAGTTTTCACCCGGTCCCTAACGCGACGCTGCAAAGTAGCGTCTTCCAAATGTGAGACGAATGTCGAATATAAAACTAACTTCACCTCGGTCAATTAACACACTTTTTCGACGTATTTAGAGTGAAATGCTCCCACACCTTGGAAGACTTATGTCGTACTGATTTCTCCGCCATGTGTTTCAGAACATTACTCAACAACGTCTCTCCGATGGCCTTTCCTCTACCTCCGCTCTGCTCCACGCTCAACTAAACCTTTTTTTTTATACTCAAACATCCCTGTGACTTGTTGAGTGGCGTAATAATCGCGTGACACAACTAATCGATACTGAAATTTGTTGCCGATGCTTTTAATAATCGATTTTAATCTATTTAATCGATCCGTTGTTGCAGCCCTAGTATGGCTTGATGTAGCAGACAAGCAGACGAGGGTACACCCAAGAGCAGTTGACATCGGCATTGGTGCAGAGACTGCCATAAAGGTACAGCTAATCCTTATTCATCCTTTGGAACTCCAACAGCGGAGTAAATCCTCAGAGTAACTTTCCATCCTACGTTTTAGAAATGAATGCATCTATCCAAAATGGTTCAGACGATTCAGGAGAAAAGCCCTTTGAAGTTTCTGATTGTCAGACAATTGACTTTTCTGAACCCAGCCTTTATGTACAGCAATCATGTGAGAAACATGAAAAGCCTTGTCAAAATGTTTCTACAAGACAGGCAGTTGGATGGAGGAATTGCTGCTGGTACATACTTATTAAAATATGTAATCGCGATTAAACGCATTATTTCATATGATTAATCGCAAAATTATTCAATCAATTTAATCTGTTAAAATCTTACCCCAATATATGTTTTTTTTGGTGGGATAAACATTAAAAGGGTGTACTTAACTTCAGATAGGCCTAACTGGATGATAATGTCCATATAACAAGTTCAGATGGAACACAACTTAAATTGTGAGGGACTTTTATTCACACACAATCTATACTGCTGTACAAGAAACATCCACAAAATTTGACTTGTTCTGGAATATAAAATACATTTAAGTCGTGTTCTCTCATAACCTACTACGATATCCTGCTCCATAATATTCAAATCTCACTCAAACGTACTTCATATACTTAAGCAACCACAGATTTACCTTAATATTGAACAATTCCGTTTCTAGCTTGTTGAACCCAGTCAGCTGCTCGCTTCTTTTGCAAGTGTTGTCTGCCATATATTACCGGTGCGAATGTTGCTGCTGCTAATGCTGCTGCTAGCTGTGTGTTCTGCTTGCATGGGATAGTTTAGGTTGGAAGTACTCCGGTGATAACTAAACTCAGCCTGACAATCAGTACACATAGCCTTAGTTTTGTCAACAGAGCCATTTCGCAACTTTTTAAATGGAACTTCCAATTTAAAATCCCTCTCTCCATCTGCCAGACGAAGATATAGAATTCATCTGAAGACGGAGAGGAAAAAGAAAGAATCTCAAGCAGAGTCAGAAAAAAGAAAGGTCATTGCGGAGAACCTGGAGCAACTGAGAAAGCACGGAAAATTCATCCAGGAAGTAGCCAAACATTGTCTCAGGGATGCTGATGAGTTGGCAGACCAGGCTGAAGCCAAGCAAGCAGGCAGCAAGATGGCAGAGCTAATAGCAAAGTCTAATGCCTTTAGAAGGAGCCACAAGGACAACTTGGCTGAACTTATCAAACTGGATGAACAGATTGCTGCCAAAAGCGCAGAGCTCCAAAGGCTTTAGGATCTGTTGTATTACAGCCGTACACAGGTACACCCACAGACGTATCCAGACACGCACATACACATGTACACGAGGGGATTGTAAGATAATGAAAGGGGAGTTAAAAGGAAAGAAGATTTCACCTTGCCTTACCTTATTTCCTCCTGACACCCTTCAGCCGGTGTACCAGACTCATTAATCTCACATGACAATAGCTTCTTGAGCTGCATGGCAAAAATGCTTCCCAATGCAAACCTTCCGAGTCATAACCAGAAATAAGAAAACACTGGCAATTTTTTTCCACCTCTCTCTCTCATCCCCCCTTTTCTTTTTGTTTTTGCAAAACAATATTGGTTAGAACATCAGAGGCCTGTTCCATAAAGCGAGTTTACCAAATAAGCCAGACTTATGTCAGTTAGTCGGACTCATTTCTTGTTTATTCGGTTCCATAAAGCTAGCTCAACATAGTTCGAACTCGGTTACTATGGCAACTTAGGCTACGAAACTAGTCTGGTCAGGGTCAGACTAACTGTCAGGCTTAACATGACTTGGTGCTTAACCAGATGTCCCTGTAACACTGATCAAACGGGAAGACAATGATTTCCCACGTATTCTCATCAGTTCAACATTGATAGAAAATCAACGTATATAGCCTACATAGGCTACAACATTTAGCCTAATGCATTAAACAATGATGAACAATGCTTTGATAGGCTACGCACCATAGCCGTTAAATGTATGGATGTTAGTTTGTGATTTCAAATGTTTAGGCATCAGGCATAGGCCCACATCTCAATCTAAATTATCCGAGTATAATTATCATAGCAATATAATTGTTAACAGTAGCCTACAATTGCAAAACAAACCTAAATCCGCCCCCCATTTACCCGACACAAAACCCATGTTAAAAAGTTAGCACTAGGCTACTGGATAATGTTTTAATTTATTTATTTTAAACGATGTCCAAAAAGTCCATTTCGATTAGTTTAGAGGGTATTTTTTAATCAACGAAGGTCTACGTTCACAACGTCATTCATGGCGTGTCATTTTACTTTGATTGAAGCGGTGGATGAGGGAGCTGTCATTGTACACGATTTAAAGGAGACGTTCTTTCTGGAAGAAGTCATGTGGCCGTGTGCATTGCATTTGCCGTGGTGGTTTGTATGATCCATGTTTTACCTTTCGGGCTGTTAAAAAATAGGGTGCACGTGCAATTAGCTTGACTACGTAAATCTGACTTGAATTAGTAGGACTGCGTGAGCTGAAATTGGCCTTTATGGAAGCGCTTAAGCCCCGCTTGACTAATTAAACTTATTCAAGTCTGGTTTAGGACTTTAAGTCTAGCTTTTTTGAGCGGCCTTTATGGAATAGGCCCCTGATTGTGCTGGACATGGCTCGTGACTGGAGTTGGATCGCATTGTTGGGTTTGGCAGGCTGATTATTGGTATTAGAGTTTTCATTGTTTAGTTACACTTGTTTGCGCACATCTCCCCATGAAAGAGATCTTAATTAAGATCATCATCTCTGCAATGTCTCCCACAGTGCTGTCTAGTGGCCCTTGAGGATTGTGGTCTGGCCCGCATCCTCCCCTGGCAATCTATCACAAGCCACAGGGAAACTTGTTGATTAACCCTTGTGCTGCCTTCGGGTCACATGAACCAAAGGTTCATAACGAACTATCGTTGTGTTTACCCAGATTTACCCAATACTAAAACAAATAACAATTATTTTATTTTAACATTTGCAATGTGGGGGGTCTGAGACTAGCCTGGCTCTGCCCTCCTACTGTGAAAGAAGTTTTGGGCCTATATGTACAATGAATGTGTTTTAGGAAGAAGCTTGATACAATGTATGTTAATTCAACTCCATTTGGTAGAGATACCACCTGTAGTTTTATAACACCTAACTAGGAGACATGAAGTCTAAGAGACGTGAAGTCTGGGTGACCTGAAAGAGTTCTTGTCACCTGTGGAGATGAGACAGTTGTTCTGAAGAAAATGTGGATTCAACTGTATTGTTCTAAGGTTTTAACCAAGAAGAGATTTGGTATAGCTTCATGTTTGTAGGATGGACCAATGACTTTTGAGAACTGTCGTATCTATAAAATGGTCTGTTGAAGAATGTTCTGGGGGGTTCAGGGCCATCAGCTGGGTAGTGCTGGTGGGCTGGATTCTCCCGGTTCCATTCTAGAATGCTAGATGGAGCTGTATGGAATTGTCTTTGTGTTATTGTCTTATGTTTGTGTGCTGATGATGTTATGTTGGTAACGTTATTATGTTTAAACCTACGTCAAATAAACATTAACTCTATACTTCACCCAACTTCAGCTTGAATGATTGATTGTCTGCAAAAACTACCACGACACTACGTACTTCCGCTCAATTTGGATTTTGCTTCTGTACTAGGTCTGAGAGTTTGACTTTGAATTCGGTTTTCAGAACCACATTTTTTGTAGGTCCGATTAGGGAACAGAGGGAGTGGCTGAGAACGATGACGTTAATGTTGTGCACTAGTTTGAGTAGTTCAGTAATGGCGGTGGAGAAAGATGCGAGCGAAGCTATTCTGCGGTTGTGGCAACGCTGCCGAATATCAATAGGTTAAAGCCGGAGCAAAAACATTCCTTGCTGAGTTTTGTTGGTGGCCATGATGTTGTGGCCCTCCTCCCCACGGGGTTTGGGAAAAGTTTGATTTTCCAGCTACGGCAGCTAGCTCCGTTACAGTAGTGGTGAAGGAATTTGGCTAAGGAGAACGCTTGCGATTGGTTACGGCAAATCAGAGTGGCTCTGGGCAGATCCAATAGTTTTAAACTTCAACAGAGGACCCGCCTTCAAGGAAGTTAATGTTTGTCAATGGAGCGATCCCAGACCCTCTGTACAAATGAAATGTACGAGGGTCTGGTTAGGACCAGGCTAGTCTGAGACAGCCTAACAGTTAAAAGAAAACGCTTCACTTTGTTTTTGTATGCAGTAAAGTTGTCGCAATACGATGGTGGGTCACAATGACTGATGGGTCAGAATGACCCGAAGATAAACATCAAAACCAAAGGAGTAGCCATGCCAAAATGTTACTTCATTCAACAAGATGGTATTATTTAGTGTGATGATGGATGTTACCTAGATAGGTGGTAGTCTGATATTATCAAGGAAGGGAGGGAGGGCTATTTAAATACAATTCCACCTGGTCCCTGTCGTGATGTGAAGAGTAGAGTGTAATCACCTTAGTTAAACCAGCCTGAAGGGCACTGTAGATGATAATCTGTAACCATGGAATATCACTGGAACATTGGAATGTAGAATCATTAGAATTTTAGGACCATGGAAACTTGGAATCTTGGATTTTATTAACCTTGGATCCCACACCATTTCCTAACTAAATGCGAGCATCCAACTATCGCGTTGCATCGGACTAGGTATGGGCATAATTAATCGACGATCGATTATCGATCATTAAGAATTTCGACGATTACATTATTTGTTCATCGATAAAAATGAATGCGTGTTCTGTTGCGTAGTGTGAGTCTTGAAGGAATGGAATGGATTTCGCTATGTGGCAGCAATTAAATATTTTACCAAACAAAGCCAATGTTTGGAAAAAAAACGCCACAGGCCTACTCAGTTACCGGCGAGTTTCCATGTATTTCAAAAGTAAACATGAAGAGGTCACGGCGAAGTGTAGCATGAGACCATTTTGACTTAAAAAATACTTTGTTCACTGCCAACACTGCAAATAAATACAACTCCTCCACAACTCAAATGATGTACCGCTTGAAGAACGTACATCTGACCCTGGTTAGTGGCGGTGCATCCTGCTCTCGGTGTTAGCACGGAGGAGCTGCGATGCACAACGAGCAGAGAAAATTACCCAACGGATCTGCAAGTCCATTGAGATGCATGTGCTACCCTTAAGTATTGTTGAGGGCGAAGGTTTATATGAAGCTTTGTTAATTAGCCGGTAAAAAACGAGGGTCAGTGGTGTTCTGTTCATACCTGTCAACATTGCAGTAGAGATTTTTTAATTGGGGGGGGGGGGGGGGGGGGGGGCTACTGTAGCCTACTGTACCCTACTGTCAGGGACGGACTGGGAGTAAAAATAGGCCCTGAACTTTGATCCAGACCGGCCCACCAGAACCGGTCCCGTATACGCCACCACAGCGAGTGCCCTGCTAATGCATGCAACTTCTGTGCCTGATGTGAGGCTAGTTATAGGGACTTCCACGCTTTTTGGGCTGATTTGAGCGAATAAAAGTTTTGGGAGCTTTATGTAAAACAAACAAACATAGCCGCCTTTTCAATTGGTAAAACATAGTCTAGTGAAGGTAATTACGTTTACGTTTCTTGGCCTGGTTTTCCATTTTTATATTGTCTCTACTAGCTAGCTTTCGATCCGTCATTGTAGACCAACCGTCCCGGGGGGAAAGGGGGGCCGGCCAACCGTGTTGCTGGCCAGCCGTGTCGCTCAATCTTCTGCCGAAATTTGTATTAGTAGTAAAAACATTTATAAGGCAAGCGACCCTTGGGCCCAGAAGTGCTTCGGCCCATCGGGAATTCTCCCGGTGCTACCGATGGCCAGTCCGCTACTGTGTAGCCTACTGTTAATTAAGTAATAGGTAGTTCTACATTAACACCGAATTTAATATTATTAACTAATTTGGAACCAAGATTAACTAAGCTGTAGGTAATAGCTAATTACAACAAAGGTAGTTCCTTGGTAGGTATTTGGTTATTACTAAATAAATGTATCCTTTTGAGGACTACTTGTGAACTATGACCAATTAAGAAAGAATAACCAATTCATTACTAATCACAAAAGTAACATGTCTAAAAAGTTAACAATTTGTTTTTTTTTACTCTTAACATGGTCATAACTTTTCAGAAGCTTGTGCCTCAAATGGGTTCTTTGTGAAAACCAGTTTATGAATATGATATCCCCCCAAATACATTATCTACAGGTTGAGATTTTGCCTACTCTTACCAAAGGATGGACAAATGTTCTCTGTTTATTTCAAACTTAAACATAGTATATAATTTGTTGAAAAAATGTAATAATTATGAAGTAATGCTGACACTCTCATGTTTGGATTAGTTTACTATTATGAGCTCTTGAGTGTCAGTTCAATGTCTCAGACTCCAAAGACATGCCTTTATGTTACAGTAGCCACCTGAGGAGGACTTTTCTTTAGGATATGAATATAAACATTGATGTTCTCTTTTCAAAAACAATTTGCGCCCTGCATTTATGTTGCGATAAGCGCAAAACCACATATCCCAGATTACAATGTTTGTTAGAATATCACTAGTGCCTCACAAAAATGTATGCCTGTACCGTATGTGTCAAATATAAAATTAGACTTATTATATGCCCATTACTTGTGAAAACCAGTATAACTCCTCACTTATTACTCAAGCGTTACCTTGTCATCCTGCAGGAACTACTTGTGATGTGGACCATTATTTTAAAGTGACAAACATGTTAACTCCTCATTAATTACTCAAGTGTTACATTGTCATCCTGCAGGAACTACTTGTGATGTGGACCATTATTTTAAAGTGAGAAACATGTTAATTCCTCACTAATTACCCAAGTGTTACATTGTCATCCTGTAGGAACTACTTGTGATGTGGACCATTATTTTTAAGTGACAAACATGTTAACTCTTCACTAATTACTCAAGAGTTACCTTGTCATCCTGCAGTAGGCTAACTGTAATCTGGACCATTATTTCAAAGTGGAAAACGTGTTAACACCACACTAACATGTCACCTCACAAGATCTACAACATAAAACAACTGCAGTGATTGGATAACATTTCTTTTATTATATGCACTGGAAGATTTCCATGAAATCGTAAAAGAAAATCCTACATAATGCAAAAATGCACATGGGCATGCAAGAATAAAGCATTTATTACAATTTAACATTCTTTGTTTGGCACAATGATGAAACCTAGCATTTAAACAAACAAAACTTCTGTGTTTTGGAATGAAACATTCAACACATTCAACAAACTGTGATGATAAACTGAGTCAAACAAATTGGCTAAATAAGTAATTAGTAAGTACATGGCTAACCCTCACCCAAATCAACGTATAGACCTATTCACTACTCAGGATTCTAGCATTGGCCACTAATGCGAAATACAACAGCAATGCTATTCCAAAGGAATAAAAATGATTAAGGAAGAAAGAACAAATGGCAGGACTGTAAAATAACTTGCTAGATAACCCAATTCAGAGAACAAGGACATGGCCCAAAACGCTAACTACAGTTGTTGCTAGCTGTAAAGCCAGGCTAAAGCTTTTGGCTATCTTGTAAAAAGTCCCTCATACAAACTGTATTGCAATCGAAATTCGCACTAATTCTACAATTCAAAATTCTAGTGAAATTCACCTAGTCGTTGTTGTCGAATGTTAGCCAAATACTGGATATTTACCATCCATAAAAATGTGCCACTGCCAATGATTTTGCGCTCCTAACTCACTCATTGACTTTGCACCAGTTGGTTTAGGGAAAACATGACATGGACTCAGGACAAATAGGTTTTGGTAAGCTAAATCGACTGGATTTGGAAAATGGACCGGCCGTGATACAATATTTTCTGAGCTGCAGAAAGACCTAATAGCAGACACATCGAAATTGCCCGCATAATCATACAGTATAATCAAATATTGGGGAGGACGTCTCCAGTAATCATACAATATGATCAAATATTGGGGGGGACGTGTCCCATAATCATACAGGGACGTGTTATAACGTTAATATTCATAAACTGGTTTCCACAAATAACTCATTTCAGGCACAAGCTTTTGAAATGTTACGACCATGTTAAGAGTTAAAATAAACAATTGTTCTCTTTTTAGACATTACTTTTGTGATTAGTAATTCATTGGTTATTCTTTCTTAATTGGTCATAGTTCACAAGTAGTTCTCAATGAGAATATATTTATTTAGTAATACTCAAATACCTACCAAGGAACTACCTTTGTACTAAATTCGCTATTACTTAATGCTTAATTAATCTTGGTTCCATATTAGTAAATAGTATTAAATTCAGTGTTAATGTAGAACTACCTATTACTTCCTGCATAGCTACTCGTTAACAACGGACCATTATTCTAAAGTGTTACCCAATATTTATATAACGAGGTTTGGCCATACAAATTACGGGAGTTTCACGGGAGAAATGACAAAATGGGAGGGGGGCGGGAGATGGGTATGAAATAAGGGAAACTCCCGGGGAAAATGGGAGTGTTGACAGGTATGGTTGTTTTTGAGAACCGGCTTCTAGCTGTCGGCTCCGCTTCTAGGAGTTACAGAAATAGTTGCTCTTCTTGTAATAAATACAGATCTCAATGCGGAAACAAGCTGTGTTTTTTCTATTTTCACTGCATTTTAATATAGCCTATAAATAGTGATTTTAATATAAAAATGTTAATAATTAATCGAAAATTGATTGTTAATTCTCCCGACAATCGACTAAGACAATTTAATTGAATGCCCATCCCTACATTGGACTCTCAATGTCCACCCTAAATGTGACATATTCAACATACCACGTTCCTATGACACCATGTGCTACAGAGCTTTCAACACAAGTGACAAAAATAAAAGAAACAAGGGTGTCTGACAAAAAGTTCAGCCCAAACTTTGTGCCACATCTCAGTGTCACGTACCTTTAGTCCAGTTTGGAGATTCCAATTAAAAACAAGGTATTCTAAATTATTTTGTCGCTAGTATCGCATTCAGTTAAGACGCTGTGTTGGGAAGCTTGGAACCTTGATATTTTGGAATTTAGTAACCTTGAAATCTTGAATGCCAGGATGTCACCCTGTACCTCATAGAGCTGAATGGGTTTACGCTGCAACCTTTGTGTTCATATGAAACCATTCTCAGAGTGTTTGTCTATTGTCACAGTTGGCAGGTCTTACACAGATTCTGAATGACAGGCTTCAGAGAAATCTTCCATGTCACTATAAGTCCGTCAGAGCTACCCCTGTCCATTAAGATGGTAGATATCCTGTCTCGTACAGACTCTTGTACAGCCAGACCCATTGCCAGACGCAAGGTAATCAAGTTTCCAAGGTTGTCACTGTTGTTGTTGCTTGTGAACAATGATAATGTGCTTCCTTTTCTGTCCTTAAGTCTTTATAGTCCATGGGCCAGACCACATATTGGTACTATCTGAGGGGGCAAAACTTTACCTATGCTAAGTTGTTTGTAGGACTGATATAAGTGTATTAATATGTGATAACCCATGCACAAAAGCAGCTTTTCATATTTTAGGGCTATATTAACGTTTTCATTGAAGAGTGCTTTAGCGAAATTCGCCCATATCACTAACGTGCTAATATCAACTTAACAGTGATATAATTTTGGTCATTAACTAAATAAATTGTATAAGTCAAACATTGCAACTATTGAAAATAATACATTTAGATTTTTCATACATGTTTTGTTGATATCACTTGAGAATCTGATTCTTAGATGGCACCAAGATCAGCCTTGATATACACCTATGTACATTGTTGTATTCGGTTGACCATAATCATGCGCAGTCAAGCATTTACTTTCAGCTTTTAACAGAAGAGAAAATAGAATTTTGGTTCAGTCCTGAAGGAATGATGGAAACCAGCAGTGTGACTAAGAAGCAGGCAGGGATGACGTGCATCATCCATTGCTCCAGTGATGACTCCAAACTAGTGTCACCCCAGAATCTAGAATCGTGGCAGACTTTATTGAAGGCAGCACAAATCCGGCAACATACCCCAATTTTGGACCTTGCCGAAGGCCTGGGTGAGGGAGAGATCCCCCCAGTTCAATACCATCGGAAATGCCGTAGCATATTCACCATGAAGAAGCTCCTGGACTCAATCACCAAAAAAGCTGCCTCTGTTGAGTCTGCGGAACAACTTGCAAGAAGATCATCTAGAGATACCCTGAGAACTTCAAGGGTACTTGAAGAACATTGTATATTCTGTCAGAAAAAAAGTAAATACCAGAAGAGTCAAAACACCAGGGAACCGCTCATATGATGTTCAGAGTTGCGCGCTGATGATCGTATCAGAAAAGCTGCAACCAGCAAACTCGACCAGAGGATACTTGCTATCACGAGTAGAGAACTTATTGCTGCTGAGGGGCAATACCATAGGTCCTGCTACTGTGGATACACACGTGGAGAGTCTGTTGCAAGTTCTGGTAGAATGGAAGAAGGAGAAAATGCAGAAACACAGTATGAGAAAGCAGAGAAACATGCCCATGAGGAACTGCTTGCATATATCAGGAATGAACTATTTTCTAATCCAGAGATAATACCCATGACAGACCTGACGTCAAGACTAGTGTCGTCAATGGACTTTCTTGGTTTCAGCCAGGTCAAAGACTCGACCAAGAAACATATTCGTCGCAAATTGGAGACTGAGCTGGCAGGGTCCATCCACATCTTATCTGACGACAAGGGAAGGCTACTTCTGTACCCAGACTGTCTAACTATGAGTGAGCTAGCCAAAGCCACATACTCATTGAAAATGGAGTTGCAACATGCCTGGGCCATCCATGCCGTATTTATGTGCATTCTACCCGCACAACAGATGTGAACACCCTTCGTCACCAACTCTTCTGTGCTAGACGTGGCGAAGTAGAGTCCAGTCAACTCCCACCGTGTGAGGATTGCCTCTTCATGCATGCAATGCGTGCCAACTATCAGGTTGCAATATGGAGGAGGTCTTTGAAGACCCAACCCTCCGTGCCGGATCCAAAGGAGAGTGGTGGACCACAGATGATGAAGGGAAGCTGGCGATTGAGTGGATGAGTGGCTCACCAGCACCCGATGCAGTGTTACAGTTGCTCACCTGCAAGTGCACAAGGTCATGCAACCTGCCAGAGTGCACATGTCTCACCAATGGCCTGAAGTGCACAGATATGTGCAAACTCCAAACCTGCTCTAATCAACCCAGTGAAGAAGAACCCATTGTCGAGTTAACTGACCAGATGATGGTGAGGGTGACTGAATACTAGATTGAGGGTGTGGACCTAATATTCCCGATATATACAGTTAATAAATAGCACTAATATTCAAGCCATCAGTATTAGAATGTCATAGAACATGCCAATTAATGTTAAGTGAGCATGGTGTAGCATCATCCAGACATATGCACTTTCAGACAACTAATTAAACAAATGTACATGTAATGTGTGTTTTGAAGTACTGCTAATAAGAAAAATTAAACAAAACTATTTTACATGCCACAACTGTATCATGTGTTGTTCATCATAATTATTGTGGGTTGATTATATACATTGATTATTTAGTCAAATTTAACCAAATATTTTATTTGAAGAAAGAACCACTAAATATTATGATTTGAAACTGCAAATATCGCAAAAGTAGACCATATGTCCTTATAAAATTGATAATGTGAACTGTTCCAGTACATTAAAGGCCATTACAAGTATTAATTGGTGGGTTTATTTTAATGGAGACGAGATAATAGTATAAAATTACAGTTATACATGATTCATCTTTCCAGGTTAGCCCGATAGGGGTCTCTCTGTTAAAGAGGTAAAAACCACTAATAAGCTGCCACTCTGAAAGGGTTATCACATCAAAACATGTTCTTGGGATGTATAACAACAACAAAATAGCAACTAGACTTTGCCCACCCAGATGGTACCGATATGTGAAATTTCAGGTCTGGGCCCATGGACTATTAACACAAGGTGAAAGAGGAGGAAGATGTTGTCTGTTGTGGCGGCCTGTCTGGGGCCCTGCCTCTCACCCTTGAACAGTTTATTTGTTTACATTGCTTTCTTATTCTCTTTCTCTGTCTCTTCCTCTTTTTACTTCCTGATCATTTTAAAATGGACAGTTTGACAACTTGCCAATTCGTAAGCTGACAGTGTAACGTTTCTTGTCAGCTCTCATATTTATCACAGAGTTCTCCTCTTTCCCCCAACCACCTAAAAACTTCCATTGAAATATCTTACATTTTGGGGAGTAAGGTTAATAACAAACACATTATATAAACATGAGCAAACTTAAACACACTAATATGTGTGACATAGTAATGCTTAACTAAAATAACTAAATACGAAACTAAAAACAAAAGTATATTTCCTTAAAGAGTCTTTCCCTCTCAACCCCCCCCCCCCTGAGATGCACTACTTATCATCTCATTTAAACTATGTTCCACATCTACTTTGAAATTCTTTATGTAACCCAGTAAAAATAAAATCTAAGGGTTACTAAGTAATACTTACTGCTTTTGTTTAATGTGTTAAAAGTTTAATTTTAAGATGATTCAGATAATATAAACATTTCAATTTATTTTTTGGTTTGAACTTAACTCATTTGTCAAGTTTATTGAATGATGCCCAGGGTATTCTGAGCCAATCAAAACTCAGTAGGGGTAATAGGCCCTCTCCCAACAGTTCACGTGGGTACTGGGTAGACGGGATCAAGAAGAGTAGGAGCAAGAAGTGAATGCTTCTTGAAAAAAAAGGAAGAACCCTAATGGCGCACATGCTTATGTCTGTATTATTTATTTAATATTTAATTTAATCTCTAAGGAAGAAAACAGGAACAATAATAAAAATTCACATCAATCACAAATCATCTGGTTGTTGATACATCATTCACATCTACAGTATGTTGAACCTAGCCTAGATACTCTTTGCTACTCCCTCTAAGTGTAGCTAATCTCTTCTTAAGTGTGACATTTACATAAAATCAAAATGTATTTGTATAGCCCTTTTTACAAGTAATGTCACAGAGGGATTCACATACGCAAATAGAACTGCCCCTCAACCAACCTAAACCTTAAAAAAAATCCCCTCCTCCAGAGACGGTTGGTTCGTATAATGTAATGGAAAATGTGCAGACATTTAAATTTTGTCATTTAGCAGACGCTCTTATTCAGAGCGAAGTACAGGGACATTCCCCCGAGGGAAGTATGGTGAAGTGCCTTACCCAAGGACACAACGTCATTTGGCACGCCGGAGAATCGATCCGGTAACCTTCTGATTACTAGCCCGACTCCCTCACCGCTCAGCCATCATCAATACGCTTTCTAGAACTGACACAATCTTATCTACAGCACTCAATAGGTTATCTTTTTCCACACTTTTTTTGGGCCGAGTGAAAGATTAAATGCCACCCGCACTCTATGTAACGGGTCTTGTTCCGGCTGGAAAAAAAGATGCATCAGACATAAACGTTGACATGTGTAACCTTTTATTATATTACTCGAAGTCTCTGCAAATCAATCGCTAGATTATGACTTGCCACTACACATTCAATGTATGGATAGCGAGTGGCTGCCAGCCAGCATTTCAGCATTGCATGTCAATCGTGTGCCGGGTGAGCTAGCTAGACTATGCAGCTAGCACAGAAGAAAGTTACGTACTGTGAAGAAACTGAATTAAAGTACAAAATACAACACACCAGGGACGCCGAGAACCTCAGCAATAAGCAATAACCTCATCGTATGTGTGTCATCATTTATTTTGTTAACGTCTCTGTAAAATCGAACATAGACGTATCATACAATACCGGGCATGAAGACACACATACGATGAGTTGCTCTTCCATCTTGAAATTGTCAAACCTAGAAATGTTTACCATGACCAACAGTTGCTACGTTACAAGAAACAAGAAACCAACCCGATTGGCCAACGCTAGCGTTTTCACGCTCCTCATTTACCTAAAGTTGAGAAAATCCAACTTTCGCCGCCCCGCTCGCCTTCCCACAATGCCTTACGCGGGCGTCAACGCCTGGTTTCATTGAAAATGAATTGGAAGCCGACGCCCTGCTCTGCCCTCCCCGCTGTAGTGTGAACGCACCGTAAGTGTCAAGTGTTAATCGTATGTATTATGAATTGGACTTTTATTTGTTGAATGCATCTGTTATGGGAGCGTTGCTATGGGCTACAAATGCTTGCTGCGAATCTAATTGCCAATTACCTGGCAATTAGCTTGATGGGATGGGAGTGGTGTAAATGTGAGGATAGGTCCCTTCCCTGTATAAGAGGGGAGCCCGAGAGATGGGGGGGGGGGAGGAACCGGACAGTGGACAATGATACGGGAGACAAACATGAAGGGGAGATCCACACGACGGATGGGAGCAATCGCAACTCAACTTGTGTAACTCAACGAACGCCAAGTATTCCCGAAAGGGATGTTTGCTTTCACCTGGTTGTGTGGGAATCTGGGAATATTTATAAACTTCGCACACTAGCAGACTTTGTCCACTTCCCTTGTGGTTGCAGCTGGCGACGACGGACCCTGATTTAAGGACCCTGGTGATACTCCGGACGCGGTGTATGGACTGGCTCTGACTGTCAAACTGGTCTACGTTCTCCTTTAAAGGGAAGGTTATTACACCACCCCCCTGTGCTTCTGTGCTACTAGATCTGTCTGCTGGAGCCTTGAGTTGCCTAAGCACTCCTGTCCTGCATTTTGTTTTCTGCAGCTTGGGAAAAGCCTTGAGGTGGGCGGAGCTGCGCGTCACCAGCGCTGTTGCGGAGGCATTCACAACGAACAAGATGTGCGCAGCCCAGGTTCTGGGCTGGAACGGGCGAAGGCATGTGTCTGCCATACTGGAATGGTATTCCGTGCGGGGTTGACTGTATGGACTGCCTGGTTCATAGTTTTTAATACTGGTCGGTAAGGACAGACCGACCAGTACCAATTTGTATTTGTTCGTGCTTCTGCTGTGGCTTTGCCGTGGGGTGTGTTATGGAAGAATTTGAGTGGCACTGTGTAGATCCGAATAGTCAAGGGATGTGGTTTCAATACAATTTATTAAGATTATACAATTACATAAGAATAAACAAAGCTTTGCTGATCAGTCATTAACGAAGGAGGTAGCATTCATACAGATTGTTCGTAAGAGTGATAAAGGACAATAAGGAAAGGTCTCCCTTATATGAACAGATACCAGATATTAGTGATCAATCAATACAGTGGTCACCATGATTGGTCAGCACTGGTCAGTGACTGTTTAAGACAATAGAAACTCCCAGGCCAGTGTCCCATGTCTAAACAGGACACTGGCCTAATCTCCTGAGGCCAAGGTTCAGAGGGCAGAGGTTAACTTGCCTGACCACTCTCCCCAACTTAGTGCCCCAGGAGGCTGTTGATTAGGTCATAAATACCTTAAGACAATCTGAATGTCCCTTCTACAGAGTTAACCATACCACAGAGCATCAGTTTCTTACATTCAATTATAACAATGGAAATTACTTTTTACCGCTTAAAGAAACATAGATATTGTAACTGTCAAAAAATCAATCCAGAGACGGTTGGTAAGAGAGAGGAGCAGAACACAAGCTAAACATAGTCATACAGTGTCAATGGGTTTTGAAACACCAAAATCCATTGTTCGGCTTTATAGACGTTGGATGGGACCGGGAAACTCGCTGTTGGCCGTCATGGAGATCCAGCTTTGGCAGACTGTCACATATCGACGTCCACTGGCGACCAGGTCCAGCGTTGACCGACCAACGACAACGATCCCAAACACACCAGTAAGCGAGAAGCATCTTTGTTCCGGACCAACAAAATTAATGTTATGGAGTGGCCAGCCCAATCTGCGGAACTTTATCCAATAGAAAACTTGTGGGGTGACATCAAACATGCTGTTTCTGAGGCAAAACCAAGAAATACAGAGGAACTGTGGAAGGTTGTCAAATCATTCTGGGCTGGAATACCCGTTTACAGGTTCCAGAAGTTGGTCAGCTCCATGCAGCACAGATGTGAAGCAGTTCTCAAAAACCGTGGTTATACAACTAAATATTAGTTTATTGATTCACAGGAATGCTAAATCTTAACTTTTTGTAAGTTTGTAATGAATAATGCAGATACTGCAACAACAACAAAATAACAAACCGATATATTTATTTCCGTCATTTTCTGTAACATAATTAAATATTAATACATTTTTTGGTCAAGTTTTAATGTATATAATGTGCAGTGTTTGCTACGAATGGAAATGAAAAATTTGATTTTGTACAAAAGGATTTTGAGCTTTACTCAAAAAAAATTAAGCACTGCTATTATTTTCAACACAATTGTATGTGTGTGCATGTCTGTGTTAGAGAAATAGGCAGTATAGTATAGAGTTGAAGTTAAAAAAAATAGAGAAAATGAAAAAGGAGTAGGGTTAACAACGTGGTAGAAAAGAGATATGAATGAGATAGTCTTGGCATGAGAAGGAGAGAGGGAGGGAGGAAGGAAGCAACAGAGAAAGGTAAAGAGGCAGAAAGGGAGACAAGGAGTGGGACAAAAGTGAGGGAGGGGGGCAAGACAAAGACAGCGAACAGTCACATCTGTCATCACAAAACTGCAGTTGAAATCTCATTCTAGCCATAAGAATGGCGACAGATTGAGTTGGACAGGGTTCACAGACCTCCAGTGCTCAAGTAGACAAAGCAACGCGGGTTGCACTGCTGTTATTGGAGATCTCCACTGTTACACAAAGCTTGGCTGGGTTAACGCATGGCACAGCTTTGAGAGACTCAACCATTCTCCATCCAACACACACTCTCCCTCTTTCTCTTTGGTTTCTTCTGGTACATTTTTAAACAAGTGAAGGCAACAATTGTATTTGCCATTGGCCCTTTTCCCATGCTTCCTATTAATTATAAAAAAATTGCTTTCTGTTTTTCTTTTTCTCTCTGTCTCTATTTCTCTGGGGCCAAATGTATCTAACTGTAAACTCAACCGTAAAATAATCCATACAAATTATTAAACACAGTACGTTTAACACCACCTCATTATTGGGGTTAGGACATTGAGGAAACCTACGTTAAATATGCAATAATCAGTTGTCTGAAGGAATGAATTATTTCTAATAATTCATATATACATGGAAATATAATAAACAGTAATGGAGATCGTTATTGGTTTAGTAAGATTTGGATGGGCTAACAAACGTAACAATCGAGGACAAACTGTGGAACGAAAGAAAACAGCAGGGAGAGTGGATAGAAAGATGCTGAGTGGACTTTACAAGCCAGTACCATCTCCACTAGCTCTTTAACTATGCTGCATAAGTAGCTTTACAAGCTTGATGTTAAATGTCTCATTTTCTGTGTCCTATGGTGTTTTCAGGTAATATAGGCAATTTTAGGCAGGTAAGTATATAAGCCTCTCGTGAATCCAATATTTTCCAGTAGCTTACTTTTAGACGCTTAGTGCATTTTGAAATGTATATACTCTTAATGCACATATTTGCCTACCATTTATTGTAAAATGTTTATTCGTTTTTTTGTTTGTATAACACGTGATGTTTCCTATGATGTAGGAATTCATTCCTGTATTCATTCAATGATATGTGCGTGCTTTGTAATGTGTTGGCAATTCACATTCTCCAGGAGAGTGCTCGATTGTCTAATTTCAGAGAGGTCAGGGAAGAATGTGAACATTTCATCTATATTGGCCCAAATGGGAGATTCGCTTTTTTTTCCCGCTGGACAAATTGTGTCATACATAAGTGTTTGTATTCCCCTTTCTCCTCTTGAAAGGTAAGTGACGTGTCATAAAATGCAAAATCAGTTTAATCTCTGCAGCCTACCGTTTGAAGAACTGGAGTGATGTTATTGGCATTGTGTTGACGGTTGGCTCTGCTACAACTTCTTGTTTGGTCGCATAATGTAGTGGGGTCACAAGGTTATTGGATGATGGGCCAAAGCTCAGAATTGTGCATTTGAATAATCTCTGGCAATGGAGGAACTCCATTTTTCTGAATTGTTATTTTATCTTTTCTACAGCGTTAATAACATTTCAGTCAAGACAATCACATATTAGATTTGAGCATTTATTGTTACATGACATGGACATCTAGATTTACCTTTGGCAGAGTGGATGATCTAGGGAAGCACTACCTGCCTCCTCAATGCAACACATACATACATGACATATGAGGCAGGGAGCAATAGAGATATAATCTCCCGGAGGGATCGAACAGACAGACAGCACGGGGGAGAAAGGGGATGGTGGAGGGCGGCAGCAGCACTGATCATACAACAACCAGGGTGAGTGTGTGCGTATCCACACGTCTTTTAAAGACGCCTTATTGGACGTGGCCCAATGGATATTTGCTGCTAACATGGGTGTGGTAGTGGGCGGAGGAAGGAAGGTGGAGTACGTCCCCGATGACTGACGCGCGCTGCCTGATTGCCCTGCCTGAACTAGCTGCGCTTATTTGGTGGTATGTCCAGTTCTCACACGTTTTTCAAGGGTTTTAACTTTTATTACTTTATCGACATAGGCACATTTGCCAGGTCCGCATCCAATCAGACCTCATATACATTACACCGTAAAATCCACCAATTGTGTACCCTAATATTCAAGGGAAGTCAAGTATAAAATAACCAAGCCGATATATATTGTAAGAGGGTGACTGGGCTTCAAGTGCCTGGAAAAAAGTACTTGTAATAGAAAATTACTTTTCTTTAGGATGTCTATAATATTCTTCGGCCTGGAACATTCATTGCTGAGGTTTTAACTTCTTTAAAGCTAGCATAACCTTTTGGCCTAAGACAGTATTGCTTAACTTTCCATTTGCTGACAAATGTCTAACACGTTTGACTGTTTAACCCTGGTTGTTTTGCCCATACTCCAGGGATTTCTATTGACAAGTTTTTCTTTCTGTCTCAAGCTATGTTTTTAATATTGAGCATCTGTATTAAGTTCTGCAACCAATTTCCTTTTTCACTTTCTTGTTTATCGAAGAGTTCTTCTTTTGATAGACATGAACTATTGAACTAATGATGTAACTGTCTGGGATTACTGTTTAAAAGAGTGCTCAGATCATTAAATGTTTTGTGAGCCCTTCTACTCCAGACATCATTTATGATACTGTTTTAGAACTGCTCCTCCTTGCTTGCAAGAACAAACAGATAAAACAAATTCTTCTGACCTCAGACATTTAATCATAGAAATTCCACCACATACTGCAAATTTGTTTTCGGGTTTTCTTTAATTATTCTGATGTTATGTGATCAGAGTAAATTAACAGTTAGGTAATGAGGAAACATGAAAAACAACAAAGTTCAGATAAATGTAGAGCAGTGGTTCTCAAACTTTTTAGACCCCGTACCACCTCAGAAAATATTTGACTCTCCAAGTACCACCATCATGACCAACGTTAATATACAGTAGCTTTCTGGGGAAATTGTACCCAATTTCTGGTGAAATTGTGGTGTTTGCTTGCGTCGGTTGCATATGGGTCCGTTTTTTTACTGACATTTTTACAACTGATATACAGCGACGCACCACACAAACTTGAGTTAAAATACATTATTTAATGTGACATTACGTACTGTACATGCAAGTTTTAGCTAAATGACTTAAATGTATGATGCAGCGCTTTTCGAACAGTCCTCCTACACCACGACACAACACTTTCTGAGTATAACAGCGCAACAGCACAAACACAGGCAGAGATACAGTAGCTACCAACGCTAATGCTAAATAAGTACTTAGCTGCTCGGCTCCATGAGAAGGGCTTGTGAGACTGCTCACCAAAAGAACGATGGGAAACCCACTAGTTTGGCAGATTACGTAAGACATGTTCGTAGGAACCTAGTGAAAAATAGCCTAAACTTTCCAAGACTTTTAGCTACGGTAGGCTACTAATGCTGAGGGCTCGCTGATATATATACAAAACTGGTCGCAAAATTTAACCATTTGGTCGCAGTCTGGAGCCCTGCCCTATTGAGCTACACAGTTCGCGCAGCAATTATCTGGATGTTTGTATGCGCCACTACCTGAGAACCGTCAGGTTGCGCGAGCCAACATTTATTTTTGTTTCGAAACAAAAATATTATAGGGAAGGCAAAACCTTTTAAAATAACATTACAATGATATCATAGTTAAGGTATTTAAATATTTCTGATATTCCTCCGCATACCACTAGAAGGGTGGTACGCGTACCACAGTTTGAGAACCACTGATGTATTGTTTTGACTCTAAGTGGTACTTTGTGTGACGGTGAAACTTGTAATGATACGTAGCATCATGGAGTATAACAGTGTCACTCCATAATAGCAATACATTTTGACTTCTTTGCACACTTGGCAAGTTGGAAAATGTATGCCCCAGAAATTACCTCATTAGCATAAAACACCCATCCAGAAGTGTATGTGCACTACGGATGGTAAGATTCACCGGTTTGCATCGGAATAAAAGCTCACGGTGCGATTGCCCGGATCAAAAAAGTGTGCACAGGATACTATGTGGGATGAAATCACGATGCATCGGTATAATCCGATGTATCTATATTGAATTATGCAAACACCTGTAGAATTTAGAAATGTGACCAATAATTTTATATTTAGATAGATTCCTCCTCTCTAACTGTTTCTTAAAGGAGTAATTGATTGCAGAACCAAATGTACCTTGTCACAGTTGAATAAAGACAGTTCAGTGGGTAAAATGGACGTAGAGAGAACCTCAAAATCCATTGACACCTATGTAAATCTCACAGTTCAAAAATGGTTTTGAAAAATCCACCTCCTTTGTAACTCTGGTCTGTACCTTTGTCACGGCCCAAAGTTTGCTGCGCGCTGCTCTGTGTACTTTCACAGAATTACAAAGAAGAAAGTTTTTCTAGCATATTGAAAATGGACTACGGTGGTAAATGCAGTGTTGCAGGCAGTACAGGAAATGCTGACACTTCAGGCCTTCAAACAGCCCAGAGTTACCCCTCTACTAAAAAAGCCCTCCCTTAACCCTGCCGTCTTCCAGAACTACAGACCGGTATCACTGCTACCCTTCTTTTCAAAAACAATTGAACGTGCTGGGTATACCTGTCTGAGCACTCCACCCAGCTGCTAGTCCAAGCACTGGTCCTCTCCAAGTTGGACTACTGCAACTCGCTGCTCGCTGGTCTCCCAGCATGTGCAACCCGCCCTCTTCAGAGGATTCAGAACGCAGCGGCCCGCCTGGTCTACAATCTACCCAGATGCTCCCATGTTGCCCCGCTCCTCATCTCTCGCCACTGGCTACCCATCAACGCCCGTATCAGATTCAAGACCCTGGTAATGACCTTCCGAGCAGTGAACGGGACTGCACCCGACTACATCAAGTCTCTCCTGCAACCTTGCACCCCAACCCGTCACCTACGGTCTTCTTCAGACAACCGCCTGGTGGTCCCACCGCTCAAGACCGCCCAGTCCCAACACAAGCTCTTCTCCTGCCTGGCCCCCCAATGGTGGAACCAGCTCCCCACCTCCATCAGGGACACTGACTGTCTCCCCACCTTCAAGAAAAGGCTCAAGACACACTTGTTCCGGGAGTACAACGGCACTTAGGAATGCTTGGCTGGACCTAATGTTAGTTTCCTCCAGGATCACAGTGACTCTTAGTGAGTGACTTGTTGCTCTTATAGGTTTAACAAAGTTAAGGCCCCGTTTACACGGAAGAAAAACGCATATATTTTCATGCGGTTTGGCCTTTCATTTACACGAAAGCTGAGGTTTATCACGAAAAACGATCATTTCTAAAAACTCTGGCCAAAGTGGAGATTTCTGAAAACTCAGTTTTGGTGTTTGCGTGTGCACTAGCTTAAACAGAGTTTTAGGTTCTCAAAGCTCACAGTATGGGACTAAAAAAGCATCACGTCATGAGAGCGTCCTGTTTATAGTAACACGTGTGTTCGACTTCATGCAGCGCCGGCGTCGCCTGCAGCCCGGCTGACTTGAAGCAGCCAATGGCTTTCTCAGCTTCAACGCAGCCGGCTGTCGGCACCGCCGGTGGTGCATGAAGTCGAACACAACAATCATAATGGGGTAATTTATTTGTGAATTGCGTTACATTTCTGAATCACGAAATACATTTGTGCATCGCATTTGTCAATCATTCAAACAAATGAACCTCGCGCCTGAAAGGTAAAGGAAGTCGGTCGTGTTATTCGTAGTTGTTGATTTAGAAAATTGTGATTGGTTTGCATGGCTTTATCCTTCACATTACACTGCCGCCTACAGGTTTGGCATAGTTATGATGGCGCTCGGGGGCGTATATGCAGGTTCATGTAAACAGAAACATTTTTGAAAACGTATTTGTGTGTACGACATTATTTTAGAAAACGGAGGGGCAGAAATATTTGTTTCTGTAAATACCCGGCTATGTGTAAACGTGGCCTAAGTCTTGTACTCGCTGTGAAATATTTTACTGTTGATTGTTCTTCTACAGGTACAGTCCTGCACTTTTTGTGGTTCATGTTGTTTTAATTTGTAACTTGTATAACTGCATGCTCATATGGGTCTTCCCTTTGGCACTTGTTTTGTTTTTTCACAATGTATGCTTCATGTTTTGGCTGCTTGCAATGTTTGGGACTACCTCGTTGTTATGATCAGTGACCTATTCTCTTTTGTAAAGCTCTCTCTTGGAAGTCGATTTGGATAAAAGCGTCTGCTAAATGCATAAATGTAAATGTATTCAGGGTCAATTACACATTTGCTCAACCATTTCACCAAGGACAGTTTTAAATGAAAACCTTGGATAATATAAAGAAGGATTTGCTTAGCCGCTGTTGCTGAAAAGAGGTGCTGTTCCAACCGTATGCTAATCACAAACGCAAGCTGTAGGTTAAGTATGATTTTGTCGCTAACAGTTAGCCTATTAGCAATGCTTACGTCTCCTGTATCTAGCATAGGTAGAATGCTAAATACTATTGTAAACACATCAACATACCTTACTTAGCCAATGACTCTAGCTAGACTAGCTGTAGTCGGCATTAGAAGGGAAGACTCCCAAAAAATAGCTGGAAAACGAATAGCAGTCTAGCCTGTTGCTAACGCCTGTTTAGATTATCTATTTGAAAGAACTGGAGAAAGGCAGTTGCTAGATACAGGATACGTTGGCATTCCTATTAACTGTTACAGACAAAATCATACTACAGCCTGCGGTTGTGATTAACATAAAGGTCGGAACGTACCTCTTTTCAGTAACAGCTTCATAGTAAATCCTGCTTTACATTGTCCATGGTATTTAAAACCATCCTTGGTGAAATGGTTTGCGCAAATGTATACACGTCTCTTGACACTTCTTGTTAGGCACATTTTTTTAAATTACTTTTCTCGTGGATAACAGCGTGGACAACAGCTGCATCCCTTCATATAAGTATAAAAAATTCTAGAGAGGGAACCCATTATTGTCCAAACTCTCCAACCTTCCAGACTCCATTATCGTCCACAACTCTTTCTTCCGTTAATTTCTTAAAGATTTGCTGCAATAACAAAATAAAGTAACTCACCGATATATATGCATACACCTTATATTGCTGCATACCAAATTACAGCAAAAATTCGGAAAATAACATTTCCTGGCATATCCTGGTTAATTTTAAACCGGGATGTTATAATATAGGTGTGTATCTATATATTAAAGTAGGGCCTACAATGCTATGACAATGCGGTTCATGTTGTTTAATTGTAACTTTTTTAACTACATGCTCTTATGGTTCTTCCCTTCGGCACTTATTTTGGTTGTTCACAATATGTGCTTCATGTTTTGGATACTCGCAATCTTGTCGTTATTATCAGTGACCCATGCACTTTGTAAAGCTCTCTCTTGGAAGTCGCTTTGGATAAAAGCATCTGCTAAATGAATACATGTAAATGTATGACATAACGTTTTTCATTTGTATTGACATTTTTGTAAAATGTCTGACGGGCAGTAATAGTCTAAAAGTAGACAGGAATGGGACTCCTTACGCTAATGTTTTACTTAGTAAACATAATTTACCTCTGCAAAAAGTATTCATCAAATGTCCCATAGAGAGCATGCCACACGGTACCTAGTGTTCTGTAGTGCGGATAGTAGAATAGTGGTGAAATAATATTACAGTCAATGTGGTGCCTGGAGCTTTTGATAAAATCTGCAAATGAAATGCTCTCAAATGCACAATATTTTTTTTTTTAAGTTGATGTGAAAGAGCGAGTATTTTCCAATTAGCGCAGTGTTACACAAAACCAGAGCGATCTATATAAGATTAAGAAACTCAGCATCACCATGCTCTCACACCCTCAGAACGCAGTGCAAAGACGCAGCATGATCAATAGGTTAGGAGGCCGCATCAGACTCCATCTGATTTAATCTTAATTTCCCTATCATTTCCATCCAGGCTACCTCTCAGCTGGTTCCATGCTAACACTTATAGTGCTAGTAGCCAAGTCAAGAAAGAAAACTCAACACCTTCACACTGCATATAAAGACAATACAGCGATGGTCTTATCCCTGACACGATCCCATGACTAAGCACAACCTTGCCCGCATGTAGTCATTTAAAAAGATCAAAGGAATACTACTGCAACTCCATATTTTATGAACTGTACAAGACTTTTGACTTATTTTGCTTACCTAGACCTGGATGGGGTACAAACCAGGCCAGCGTGTATCAGTTTGAGTATTTAAGTTAAAAATAGCTTTTTCCCATCTTTTACAGACCTCTTCGCACCTCAGGCACCTGGGGGGTATTCCAAGTAGCGGGTTTAATGAAATCTTTGAGTTGTTTAACCCTGAAAAGAGGCATACTCCGAGTTCCGCGTTCCAGAAAGAGAGGTAACGAAACCTTTTGGTAAGTTTCCATGGTAATTTACTCCTTGAAACTAACCTGGGGTGCGTTTCCCGATAACGATGGATCGTAGCTGTTACGAGGGTTCTCTACGATGAAAATAACGATCCATCGTTATTTCTTACGTGCGTTTCCCGAACATGCTCGTAAGGAGAACCATCGTACGTATCTCTTAAGTTGCACTTAACAAGACGCTGTCCATTGTACTGAAATGTGATTCTTCTGACGCAACTTGAAGACTTTAAAAATTAAAACGTTAACCAAAATATTTGACGAATTACGGTACACAAAAAAATATTTTCTGTAGCAACAGAAAACTTACATTTATTATAGGCTACTTATTTGAGTACTTTTCAATGTAATGCTACATGAAGGTAAAGACAATGAGGTGAACGTGCAAACTATGCTGCATCTGAGTTTTACACCGGTGTTAGGACCTTGCAATCAGCGACACAGGACGCTAAATACCAATAGGAGGTCTTGGAAATTAAGTGGGCTCGTCTCCAAATTGAGGTGAGGAAGCTTTTGTTTGAAGAGATTAGGTTCACAAGGCCCTCCATTTTTGTGCCTATTCTTCTGCCCAATCAACAAGGTAGTGTCACATTTAGGTTACCTTATAGCCTTAAGCATACAATGTTTATTTAAATTAAGTAAAGGCTGAATTGTGTATTGTATCATATATTCAGTGTTGCCTGTCCAATCCTTACGTGTTTACCTTATAGATCCATGTGAGGAGCAGGAGCAGGGAGAACAAACTCCCAGAAAACAACTATTTCTCAAATTACTTGTGCCTTGGTTTTTAACTCTTCTTGGTACTCCACTTTCCATAGGCATATATACAGTGCCCTCCAAAAGTATTGGAACAGTGAGGCCAATTCCTTTATTTTTGCTGTAGACTGAAAACATTTGGGCTTGACATCAAACGATGAATGTGAAACCAGAGATCAACGTTTCAGCTTTTATTTCCAGGTATTTAGATCAGGATCTGATGCACAAATTAGAAAATATCACCTTTTTGTTCGAACCCACCCATTTGTCACGTGAGCAAAAGTATTGGAACATATGACTGACAGGTGTGTTTTGTTGCCCAGGTGTGTCCTATTACATACATTATTCAATCAATAAATACCACTGAATGTCTACACTCAGGTTCAGATTGGGTAAGATAGGTTTTGTCTATGCAGACTGTATTCAGAGGTGAAAACAACATGAAAACCGGAGCGCTGTCTTTGGGTGAAAAACAAGCAATTGTGAGTCTTAGAGAAGATGGAAAATCAATCAGAGCCATTGCAGAAACATTGGCCATAGCCAGTACAACCATTTGGAATGTCCTGAAGAAGAAGAAAACTACTGGTGTACTAAGTAACAGACGTCGAACAGGTAGACCAAGGAAAACATCAGCAGTTGATGACAGAAACATTGTGAGAGCTGTAAAGAAAGACCCTAAAACAACTGTTAGTGAGATCAGCAACAACCTCCAGATGGCAGGAGTGAAGGTATCACTATCTACTGTTCGCAGAAGACTTCATGAACAAAAGTACAAGGGCTACACCAGAAGATGCAAACCACTCATTAGCAAGAAGAATAGGAAGGCCAGGCTGGAATTTGCCAAAAAGTACAGAGATGAACCTCAAAAATTCTGGGACAAAGTTTTATGGACTGATGAGACAAAGATTAACTTTTACCAAAGTGATGGAAAGGCTAAAGTTTGGAGAAAGAAAGGAACTGCTCATGATCCCAAACACACAAGCTCATCTGTGAAACACGGTGGAGGTAATGTCATGGCTTGGGCTTGCATGGCTTCTTCTAGGACGGGCTCATTAATCTTCATTGAGGATGTAACACATGATGGCAGCAGCAAAATGAACTCGGAAGTCTACAGAAACATTTTGTCTGCCAATTTAAGGAAAGATGCAACCAAACTGATTGGCAGAGCCTTCATCATGCAGCAAGATAACGACCCAAAACACACTGCCAAAACAACAAAGGAGTTCATCAGGGGCAAGAAATGGAAGGTATTAGACTGGCCAAGTCAATCTCCAGACTTAAACCCTATAGAGCATGCATTTTACCTGCTTAAGAGGAGACTGAAGGGAGGAACCCCACAAAACAAACAACAACTGAAAGAGGCTGCAGTGAAAGCCTGGGAAAGCATCAAAAAGGAAGAATGCAAAAGTTTGGTGACGTCAATGGGTCACAGACTTGCTGCAGTTATTGAAAGCAAAGGATTTGCAACTAAATATTAAGTCTTATTCACTTAAATATGTTTTAAGTATATCTGTTCCAATACTTTTGATCACATGACAAATGGGTGGATTCAAACAAAATTTGATATTTTCTTAGTTGTGCATCAGATCCTGATGTAAATACCTGGAAATAAAAGCTGAAACGTTGATCTCTGGTCTCACGTTCATTATTTGATGTCAAGCCCAAATGTTTTCAGTCTACAGCAAAAATAAAGGAATTCGCCTCACTGTTCCAATACTTTTGGAGGGCACTGTATATATATATATATATGAGTCCTATATTTACTACTTGATTGAACTACAAGGTTAAAAACCATGCATATGAATGGTATCACACATGGTATGTCCCAGCTAGCAGCCTAAACAATTCAATGTACAAATACAAGCATCTCAATCCAACACATTTACTGTCTTATTTTCTAGTGCTGACTATATCTACAATCTTGCATAGGCCAACAGCTTCCCAAGACCATGTTTGCAATCTCATAATTCTCACATATTGGCCACAAATGACATTGTGACAAATGACAAACACATAAATAATGAATACCCCATGTCTTCAACATGGAATCATTGTTTCTGACATGAATAATCAACTCTACTTTAATTGATGGTTGATCTTATACTCATTATGAGTGTAAGATATGTCAGATGACATCATGATATCATGATGCTCCTGAACCACATAGAAGCAGACCTGCAGAGGCTAACAAGGAGGTCCTTTGCACTGACCCCTGTAACCCAACTACTGGCAGTGTTAAGGTGCTATGCCATTGGCAGTTTTCTGGAGGTTATTGGAGATGGACATGGGCTCGCCAAGGCCTCAGTGTCAAGATCTGTGCAGGCTGTCACAACTGCATTACTTTGCCACATCCCAGACCACATCCAATTCCCTATATCAGAGGGGACAAGTCTGCAGTGCAGGACTTAGGCTATCTTCAATGGCTTTTATGATTTTCGTACAAGTTTTCACTCCCTCCCAGCCCCTTCACCCTGTGTGACTTCCTAGTCAACCCTGTGGAGTCTTTCCATTTCCTGGGCGCCACCATCTCCTAACATCAGGCTCGGCTCTGCCACCAGCCTCTTCATCCACCGGGCTTGGCGTGCTACCAGCCCTATAATTCTAATAAACATCTTCAATGTTCAATTGTTGTTGTGTTATTGTACTCGTAAAAGCGTTACGTTAATGCATTTCTAGTTTCTATTGCACATTACAACAGCCATATTTCAATATTATAGTATTTTGAATAAGACTGACATTTGTTTTTTAAATACTTTCATTGCATGCGCCAAACCCACTAAATCAAATTATTTTGTGTAACCTAAATTTACTTGAGAATAAACCGGATTCTGATATTTTTTCGGCAGTTAAACTTATATGGTTCACTAAGATATATCCCAGTTCCAGCGTAACTGGTGTAAAAAGAGGACAAAAATAAACTTATTTTCCATCGGAAGTAACTTTCAGCATGAGTTTAATGTAGTTTTCATGGTCGGCCTACGCGTGTCTCCACTGAGTCTCTGTGCTAAGATGCACTTAGCGATCTACGACTGGTCTGGAGCACTCGTTGATCTGCGACTATTTTCAAGTGCCTCTTTAGCTACGATGGTTTCGGGAAACGGCCCGTACAACTAAGATCCATCGTACGATGGACTCTACGATCAACTTAGGCTTACGATGCTTTCGGGAAACGCACCCCTGCTCGATAGCAGGTTATCCATGCCAAACTCTTGTTTCAACCGATCTGCCCCCACTTTCTTAGCCTGATAGCGTTGGCAGACACGGCATATCATTTCCTGGTTCAGCCGAGCGATCTCGAACAAAAATTAATTCGCTTAGTTATACGCCGGGAGACGATTTTAAGACTGCGGTTTGATGTACTTTAATTCCCTGATAAATTCCTAAGTTAACGTCACCGTTTCCTGTCACAATCTGTAATTTATTTTAGCAAAATTCTCAGCCCTTGGGTCTTCATCGATAGTGTTACTCGCCGTGGATTTCCACTCAGAATTGACCAAATACCTTTTGCCACTGAAATAAAGAAAAATAATTGAAATTATATTTGGTCTTCTTTATTGCCTACAAATAGAAATCCAACAATGAGTAGCCTATTTCTATCGGCTATTGTTCCTACAATTTACATGATTCATATGATTCCTACAATTTACATGATGTAGGCTACCGTCCTGTAACTGTTATTTCAGCAAATCTATTTCAACATTGTTGGGGGTCGATATATTGGCCAAACAACCGAAACTAATTCCCCAATGGTTTGAAGGAAGATGGGAAACTGAACAGTGTATTAACATTAACCAAATAATGCCAATACCAATGGAATTACAGTTATTTGACTCTTTGGGTTAAATCAGAGCAAGAATGGTCAAATGAAGGTTAAATAATATTATCATTTTATCATATTGCAAATGAATGAAATCAATTAACCAGAGATAGAAAGCATGAGGTGAGGAAGAAGGAGTAGGCCCAGGCCAAGCCAGAGCTGAGGAGAAGGTCTCAGGAGATCAAGAATCCACAGAACAATGCTTCACAATTCAAGATCAACTACAATCACACCAGAATATTGACCCTTACTTATCAACATGTCTAGCAATGCTACAGTAAGTTACAAAGATGTGAGAGCCATCAAGTTGAGACTCCATCCAGTAACTCCATATTTTACCATATGAAAGGTGGGGGCAGGTGGATAGCCTTACAAGATCAGCCTTTATTCCTCTGCCCTATGTACAACATCTCTTGGTCAAAATAGAAAATTCAGCAAATTCAACAATTAATATTAATGTAGGTTATTGTTACTACAATTAACATCTCCTGTGACCATGCATCCTCCCGTAACTGGTGTTCCTGTAAATCTTTTTGGAGATTAGCCTTTATTCTTCTACCTTAAGTAGGCCTACACCATCTCTTGGTCAGTTTTTTGCACTTTCTTCACGAGGTGCAATTTGCACAACTCATTTACTTGTAACTGGGTATACATGAGATTACATTAGCTACATTTCACAGTTCCACATGCAAAATTAACTTGCCATTAAATGAACACCTCACTGTATACAGCATCCATGCTCTGTTCAACAGGATCAGAATGTGCAAATCGTTTTTTGAATATTAATTATTCTCACAATGTCAGTGTAACTGACATTTCTGTACAAGCCTGTAAATAAAAGTAGATGTTGAGAGAACTACCAGTATCTACATAAATAATTCTCTGCGTCCATTTCTGCGGCAGCAGTCAATGTCTCTTCGTCATCTTAATCATCATCATCATCATCATCTTTTGATGAAAAACATTCTGTTGGGGCAAACTGCTACTACAAATTGAAATAGGCACCAATTGATATTTACTTAGTATCATGTCGAATATGATTAAAACTAAGGTGACGTCGAGGCTACAATCACAAGCGTATAGCCTAAGCAAAATGCTTTACCGGTTCGTAGTATGTTTTTACATTTAATAAAACATTGAACACTTTTTCTCCTGTAATATTAACAAACAGTGGGGTTAAATGTTCAATTTATGGACTGGCTATTGCCTTCAAATGTATGCATTGACTCGGCAGCAATTGTCTCCCACGCCACTTGTATATGCTGCTACAGCCGTGTTGCTTTTTTCCTGGAATATGTGCTCGACCATAAACACGAAATACAACTTTTATCTGAAGTTTGGTGGAGTATGCAACGTTTTTTTCGCTGTGTGCCATGGTGGATCCTAGAATCGGAGCTCCATTGATGTTGGCTTTCAATAGTTCTCATGCCCGCGCTTAACTCTGAGTTGACGTACTCCGAGTTGAGTTAACAAACTCATATTAGCTTTTCTGGAACCGAATTTTCGGAGTTTCCCATGTTAGACTAACTCAACTCTGAGTTCAGGGTTAATCTTAGAGTTTGTTAAACCCGCTACCTGGAATACCCCCCTGGTGGCTGATGAAGAACAACACTGATAGACAGATGTGACACAAGACGGTGGCTTGGCTGGGATCTTGTGATGGTGGTGAAGATGCAGTGTCTGGGGACAGACATGACGAAATTGAAGATGGTTGTGAAACTGGACCTTCGAGGAAAATATTCTGTTACACCTACACAAACACTGACACACATTTTACTGTCCCCATCTCATTGCAGTATTTCTGATTAATACTTGCCTGTGGTGATCCATCAGTGTATGGCTGTCGTTATCCTGATCCAATCTTCACTGAGAAATGCGTAAAAAAAGAAAATAATCATATTTTTTCCCCTTTTCAATTAGCCCTCCATCTGGTGACATGGATAATTGATCACCTAAGTGATGTGGGTCCATTCTTCATTATGTAGTTCGGTAGATAGAAGGATGGAGGAGAGGAAAACCGAAGAGGAAAAGAGCAGGCACTGTTTGTGTCAGTTTACGGAGGCTTGACACAACCTGGACACAACCTGATGCAGCCAGCAAACAGGCTCAGTGTTCACAGAACTGTACGTGTTCCTCTTGCCCCCTCTGACAAGTATTACACTGTGAGCTTATTTGTGTTTTTATATTTGGTTTATGTATTGTACAGAAATGTGTACAATATGTAAAATATATGTGAACGTGTGTGTATACGGACATGTATGTTTGTGAATTATAAAAGTCAGAAACAAAATGAAGAAAAACAATGATACATCAACCCAACAATAATATATTCCCCTTGTAGGGAAAGCCTTGTCGTGTGTGTCTAATGCAGATTGATGAGGGTGGGGAATGGATATGATGATATACCAGATTGACTGGGACGACTACCCAGTCTCATCCCAAGGTGTCAAATATTGACGCTTGGGCAGATCCGGAGGGTGCCTTTCTGTAGTTTTTTGATACCTAAGGTTGCACATTGACTTCCATGTTAATATGTTCGGCTTTTACCGTAGAACAGGGGTGTCGAGCTCCGGTCCTCGAGGGCCGCTGTCCTGCATGTTTTAGATGTTTCCCTGATCCAGCTCACCTGATTCGAATGAATGGTCGTTATAACAACCCTTTTAATTGAATCAGGTGTGTTGGAGCAGGGAAACATCTAAAACATGCAGGACAGCGGCCCTCGAGGACCGGAGTTCGACACCCCTGCCGTAGAACATTCTAAAATACGGCATCGTATTTTGACGCATTAGGTCTCCCATAGTTTTTGATAAGTGGCTTTTGGATTTTTACTAAACGTCACCAAAATACGATGGCCCCTCCTTGAGTCACCACCTTACCGCGGTGGAGGGGTTTGCGTGTCCTAGTGATCCTGGAAGCTATGTTGTCGGGGGCTTCATGCCCCTGGTAGGGTCACCCAAGGCAAACAGGTTCCAGGTGAAAGACCAGACAAAGCGTGGCTCAAAAAACCAACCATGAAGAAATACAACAATGGTTCTCAGTTGCCCCTGCCCGGAAGCGGGTCACCGGGGCCCCCCCCTGGAGCCAGGCCCGGGGGTGGGGCTCGATGGCGAGCGCCTGGTGGCCGGGCCTTTTCCCATGGGGCCCGGTCGGGCACAGCCCGAAGAGACAACGTGGGACCCTCTTCCAGTGGGCTCACCATCCGCAGGAGGGGTCATGGGGGTCGGGTGCAGTGTGAGACGGGCGGCGGCCGAAGGCGGGGGCCTTGGCGGTCCGATCCTCGGCTGCAAAAGCTAGCTTTAGGGACGTGGAACGTCACTTCGCTGGCGGGAAAGGAGCCTGAGCTGGTGCGCGAGGTAGAGAGTTTCCGGCTAGATATAGTCGGCCTCGCCTCGACGCACAGCGTAGCCTCCGGAACCAGTCTCCTTGAGAGGGGCTGGACTCTCTTCCACCCTGGAGTTGCCCTTGGTGAGAGGCGTCGAGCTGGGGTGGGAATACTGGTTTCCCCTCGGTTCGGCGCCTGTACATTGGGGTTCACCCCGGTGGACGAGAGGGTAGCCTCCCTCCGCCTTCGGGTGGGGGGACGGGTCCTCACTGTCGTTTGTGCTTATGCACCAAACGGCAGCTCAGAGTACCCACCCTTTTTGGAGTCTCTGGGGGGGGTGCTGGAAAGCGCTCCTCCTGGGGATTCCCTCGTCCTCCTGGGGGACTTCAATGCTTATGTGGGCAATGACAGTGAGACCTGGAGGGGCGTGATTGGGAGGAACGGCCCCCCCGATCTGAACCCGAGTGGTGTTTTGTTGTTGGACTTCTGTGCTAGACACGGTTTGTCCATAACGAACACCATGTTCAAGCATAAGGGTGTCCATATGTGCACCTGGCACCAGGACACCCGAGGTCTCAGTTCGATGATCGACTTTGTAGTCGTGTCATCGGACTTGGGGCCGCATGTCTTGGACACTCGGGTGAGGAGAGGGGCGGAGCTGTCAACTGATCACCACCTGGTGGTGAGTTGGCTTCGATGGTGGGGGAGGACGCCGGTCAGGCCTGGCAGGCCCAAACGTAATGTGAGGGTCTGCTGGGAACGTCTGGCGGAACCCTCTGTCAGAAGGAGCTTCAACTCCCACCTCCGGGAGAGCTTCGATCATGTCTCGGGGGGGGCCGGGGACATTGAGTCCGAATGGACCATGTTCCGGGCCTCCATTGTTGAAGCGGCTGACCGGAGCTGCGGCCGCAGGGCGGTCGGTGCATGTCGCGGCGGTAACCCTCGGACCCGGTGGTGGACTCCGGAGGTGAGGGATGCCGTCAAGCTGAAGAAGGAGGCCTATCGGACTTTATTGTCTGGTAGGACTCCAGAGGCAGCTGATGTGTACCGGCAGGCCAAGCGGAACGCGGCTTTGGCGGTCGCGAAGGCAAAAACCCGGGCATGGGAGGAGTTCGGCGAGGCCATGGAGAATGACTTCCGAACGGCTTCAAAAAGGTTCTGGACCACCATCCGGCGGCTCAGGAGGGGGAAGCAGTGCTCTGTCAACACTGTATACGGTGGGGATGGTGCGCTGCTGACCTCGACGGGGGACGTCCTGGATCGGTGGAAGGAATACTTCGAAGACCTCCTTAATTCCACCAACACGCTTTCCGACGTGGAGGCAGAGTCTGGGGACATCGGGGGGGGCCCTTCTATCTCTGGGGCTGAGGTCGCCGAGGTGGTTGAAAAGCTCCGCGGTGGCAGGGCCCCTGGGGTGGATGAGGTCCGCCTGGAGTTCCTTAAGGCTCTGGATGTTGTAGGGCTGTCTTGGTTGACACGACTCTGCAACATCGCGTGGACATCGGGGACAGTGCCTCTGGACTGGCAGACCGGGGTGGTGGTTCCCCTCTTTAAAAAGGGGGACCGGAGGGTGTGCTCCAACTTTAGGGGGATCACACTCCTCAGCCTCCCTGGGAAAGTCTATTCAGGGGTCCTGGAGAGGAGGGTCCGTCGGATTGTCGAACCTCAGATTCAGGAGGAGCAATGTGGTTTTCGTCCTGGCCGTGGAACAGTGGACCAGCTTTATACCCTCCGCGGAGTCCTGGAGGGTACATGGGAGTTCGCCCAACCAGTCTACACATGTTTTGTGGATTTGGAAAAGGCGTTCGACCGTGTCCCTCGGGGGCTCATGTGGGGGGTGCTCCGAGAGTACGAGGTACCGGATTTCCTGATCGGGGCTGTCCGGTCCCTGTACGACCGGTGCCAGAGTTTGGTCCGCATTGCCGGTAGTAAGTTGAACTTGTTTCCGGTGAGGGTTGGACTCCGCCAGGGCTGCCCTATGTCACCGATTCTGTTCATTACCTATATGGACAGAATTTCTAGGCGCAGCCAGGGTGTTGAGGGGGTCCGGTTTGGTGACCTCAGGATCGGGTCGCTGCTTTTTGCGGATGATGTGGTCCTGTTGGCTTCATCGGGCCATGACCTTCAGCTCTCACTGGAGCGGTTCGCAACCGAATGTGAAGCGGCTGGGATGCGAATCAGCACCTCCAAATCTGAGGCCATGGTAATCGACCGGAAAAGGGTGGAGTGCAATCTCCGGGTCGGGGAGGAGATCCTGAACCAAGCGGAGGAGTTCAAGTATCTCGGGGTCTTGTTCACGAGTGAGGGAAGAATGGAGCGCGAGGTCGACAGGCGGATCGGTGCGGCGTCCGCAGTGATGCGGGCTCTGCATCGGTCCGTCGTGGTGAAGAAGGAGCTGAGTCGAAAGGCGAAGCTCTCTATTTACCAGTCGATCTACGTTCCTACCCTAACCTATGGTCACAAACAATGGGTAGTGACCGAAAGAACGAGATCGCAAATACAAGCGGCCGAAATGAGCTTTCTCCGCAGGGTGTCCGGGCTCTCCCTTAGAGATAGGGTGAGAAGCTCGGTCATCCGGGAGGGGCTCAGAGTAGAACCGCTGCTCCTCCGCGTCGAGAGGAGCCAGCTGAGGTGGCTCGGGCATCTGATTAGGATGCCTCCTGGACGCCTCCCTGGTGAGGTGTTCCGGGCACGTCCCACTGGGAAGAGGCCCCGGGGAAGACCCAGGACACGCTGGAGGGACTATGTCTCTCGGCTGGCCTGGGAACGCCTTGGGGTCCCCCAGGAAGAGCTGGCGGAAGTGGCCGGGGGGAGGGAAGTCTGGGCCTCCCTGCTTAGGTCGCTGCCCCCGCGACCCGATCCCCGGACAAGCGGCAGATGACGACGACGACGTCACCAAAATAAGTCGGGTGATTTCGACAAAATCCGGCCTATGTGCTCTATACATTTTTCTGTTGTTATATTCAGTGTTGGGAACGTTACCGAAAATGTGTAATTAGTTACAGTTACTAGTTACTTATTTCAGAAGCAACTGCATTACTTTACTAGTTACTGCATAGAAAAGTAATTAGTTACTAGGGAAAGTATATTTACATTTACATTTATTCATTTAGCAGACACTTTTATCCAAAGCGGCTTCCAAGAGAGAGCTTTACAAAGTGCATAGGTCACTGATAATAACAACAAGATAGCCCCAAAGCATTGCAGGTAGCCAAAAACAGAAGTACGCATTGTGAACAACCAAAAATAAGTGCTAAAGGGAAGAAACCATAAGAGCATGTAGTTAAGCAAATTACAATTACACAACATGAATCTCTAAGTGCAAGTGTACCTGTAGGAAAGCAATAAAAATAGGATTAAATATAATACAACAGTTTAAATCAGCTACCACTAACCAACAAGAGCAACAGTCTAAGCAAGAGTCATTGTGATCCTTGAGGAAACTAGCGTTGGGTTCAACAAACCATTCCTAAGTACCGTTGTACTCCCGGAACAAGTGCTTCTTGAGCCTTCTTTTGAAGGTGGAGAGACAGTCTGTGGCTGGGTTGCACCAACAAGGATTAACTCTTAAACTGAGTTTAAACCAGGTTTGTATTTTTATCCAGTTGCACCAAACTTTAAACCTAGTTTAACCTTAGTTAACAATTAATCCTGGGTAAATCTAACCCTTTGGCAATCTCTGTTTAATTTCCATTTAAATCTAGATTAAATTTAAATCGGTTGCACCAGTCATTTTAAACCTAGTCTAAACCTGGATTAGCAGTTATATTTAAACCACCCCTGGAGGAGGTTTAGCTCAGTTTCATTGACAACATGGCTGCATATCTTCGCTGGATGGGGTTAGAGGAAAGAGTTCCTCGCAGGAAAATTAGAGATAGGCTAAACCCAATTGAATTCTATGACAACAGCGAGTTTTCACAGCGGTATAGATTTACAAAAGAGTCTGTCATATACCTGAATGGGAAGGTTGGACCAGCAATCAAGCATGGAAGTGAGAGGAACTTCGCTGTGCCACCGCTTCTCCAGCTCCTAGTAGCTTTGCGATTTTATGCTACAGGGTGTTTTCAGATGGTTGATGGAGATCTTTTCGGAGTTCATAAATCCACAGTCTGCAGAATTGTCAGCAGAGTGTCCAAGGCAATTGCAAGTTTAAAGGCTCAGTACATTCACTTTATACCAAGGAGAGAGACAACAGCTGGATTTTATGGGAGAGCAGGTTTCCCAGGAGTAATTGGGGCCATCGACTGCACCCACATTCCCATTACCAACCCAGGTGGTGAGTATGGGAAACTGTTTCGGAATCGAAAGGGCTACTGCTCAATTAATGTCCAAGTTGTGTGTGATGACCAGGCCCAGATCACACACATTGTTGCAAGATGGCCAGGATCCACACATGACAGCCGAATCTTTGACAACAGTCAACTTTGTACACTGCTGGAGAGAGGGGTGATCCGTGGACACCTAGTGGGGGACAATGGCTATTGTCCTATGTCGTCCATACCTGATGACTCCACTTTTGAACCCTGAGACCCAGGCAGGAAAAAACTACAACTACTCGCACATTCAAACAAGAGGGGTAATAGAGAGGGTGTTTGGGGTGTGGAAGCGGAGATTTCCATGTATACAGGAGGGACTCCGCACAAAACTGGACACTACCCTGACAATCATTGTTGCAGTAGCTGTTTCGTACAACTTTGGGAAGAGAGTAGGAGATGAGCTACCCGAGGAGGATCAAGCACTCACTTGAGGATGATCTGGAAGATGCTCAAGTGCAGAATGCTGCAAATGCAAATGGCAATGCTGTCAGGTGTTATGTTGGACCAACTGGCTACTGGGGTGTGGACCCAAATGCATGACTCCACTGAAGGTCAAGTTGACTGTTTTATTGAATTGAGGTGAAGGAGAGCGAAGGAGATCCGGTGGGGCAGGCAGGTGTGGCAGGCAGGCTGATGAACCGGAGGATGTGGTCTGTAGCAGGCAGAGAGGAAACAAGGTTTCAGGATGGACTAGATATAGTACCATATACTAGGAGCCGATACTACCTTCTCGACGAAGCGTTGAACTGGCGATGAGTGACAGGAAAACCGGGGTTGAAATACTGTGGTGCTGATGAGGGGATGGGTTGCAGGTGTGTCAATTACACAGGAGGAATGGAGTATGGCATGAAACCTGGAGCCGGCACATGGGTAAAACAGAAATCCCGGCCTGGATTAGGCCGGGGACATAACATCAGGAGAGCACTGATTGAAAACCACTTTGCAGCATAATTAAGGTCAGTATTGGCAGTATATTGTTATATTTTGATTGATATGTGCACTTATACAATAGATTACCTTAACCCATACTTATTAACTAATATGCTTCTTGCTTTCTCATCCATACAGGGAGGAACTAATAGAAACAGTGAGACAAGAGGACTGCCAATTTGATTGAAAGAAACATTTTACTCCAATAAATACATTACACAATTTCAGTTTCAGAATTCATTCAAAAATATTTATATTTCTTGTGACTGGCTTAGATCCAGTAGCCTCTGCTTATGAAGAGTTAGGACCTCTTTCTGTAGCAACAGGACATCTTTTTTAATTTTTGCATTTTCAATGTCGAGCATGCATCTCTCCTTCTCCAATGTGAGAAGCTCCTGGTGAGAGCTAAGCTTAGGGTGCTTAGCAGGGGGCTTCACAGGCGATGCTGCTACTCTGATGTTACTGAGGCTCCACTTGCTCCAGTACGATGATAGTGTCAGCAAGACAAAACAAAAAAACATATAAAACATTAGGAAGCTACCTACAACTGTATGTGCACAATGCACTTTACTGTTGAGGTCTCTTGAGGTCCAATGACATAGGAAATAACTAATTTAATAAATTACCATAGGCTACTAAAGAGAACATAGAACTGTTATTTCTGTAGTATGATGTGCTATTCAATTTGAAAATGATTAACATCTGAAGGGTATGTACAGTAATACATAGGCTCTAACAAATGCTTTGTAGGCAAAATTATAGCCTATTTTCGTCATTTTTGTCACGTTATAGCTGCAACCAACGGCGTTGAAGTTTGTAGTTACTTACTTGCAGCTTTTGTGGCTGTACTGTCATCTAATGCGCCGTCATCGTCGTAGGGGTTGGGGGAAATCTGCTGCGGGATCATGTCAATTATCTTCTTTGACAGAGGATCCGTAGCATTGATTGGTGGTCCTCCCCCGGTTTGAAATTGACTACGCCTCTCTTCCGCCGCATCTTTTTTGGCTTTAGCCTTGAGGTTTTTCCAGCAGGCTTTAAGTTGCGCCCTGTCCCTTGTCGCTTTAATACCGGTAGAGCCATTGAAGCGCTCAGCTAACCGTACCCAGTTCCGCTCCTTCTTTTCTAGAGTACTGCTGTCAGTCCTCTTGTCCTCAATTATTACCCCAAACTCCTCCATCAATTCAGTCAGCAACATCTTTTCAAATGTTTAAAAGTTTGACCCTCTTTGACGTGCCATAGCTAGCTAGCTCGCTATTTGTAACAGAGGTTATTATAGCCGCTGTAGTGGTAGCCTAGGCTATAAACGGTAACTAACGGCATCAGTAACGGCATTTATTCAAAAAGCAGCTAGTTAAGGAAAAAGAGTGCATGCATTCATTTAGGGCTATTTAGTTCCGTAGGCTATTTGTTAAACATACGTTGTGAAATTGTTTACATTTCGTCGGAATCCATCATGGCGGACATTGAACATAAACTAATCCTGTTTTAACCCTTGTTTAAACTAGTTTAGCTAATCCAGGGTTAAAATTAACATGTGCAACACATCTCTGATTAATCATAAACCAGTTTAAACATAGATTTACTAACCCTAGATAAACTCTAAACCAGGATTAATTTAATCCATGTTGGTGCAACCCAGCCTGTGTCTCTGATGGAGGTGGGGAGGTGATTCCACTACTGGGGGGCCAGGCAGGAGAAGAGCTTGTGTTGGGACCGGGCGGTCTTAAGCAGTGGGACCACCAGGCGGTTGTCTGAAGAAGACCGTAGGTGGCGGGTGGGGCTGTAGGCGAGACTTGATGTAGTCGGGTGCAGTCCCGTTCACTGCTTAGTAACGTTTGCGTTACTTTTAATCCCTTTTAATTTTGTGTTGCAGTGGCACAGTGTGGGACAAGACAACTGTAAAATGTTATAGCATTGTATGTTGCTAATTAGTTGCCTAAAGGCAACAGACTCAACTGTTGACATAGGTCGCATGTCTTGACAACATATCTGGCAATTAGTCTGTGTAGTTCTGCCTGGCTTAAAGACTGGATATACTCCTTTAAAATCAAGCCTCAGCTGTTTTGATGAAGTGGCTCCGACTGTTTGAACAGCGGAGCTAGCACTGGGTTCTTTCGCGATTAGTTTTGTAGAAGCGTGTTGTTTTAGGTGCTCCCTCAGTACAGTGCTGTACTCCCTGGATATTTTTAAGTTCAAATACGCACTGTTAATAACAAATAGCAGTGTCAAATGCTATTTATACACCTACAAAGGCAAACTTATCTCAGTCATGGTATGTCTGGAGATGGCGCTGATGAAGGCTGCCTCGGTTGCTAGGTGCGCCCGTTGTTGTCTTGTTTTGTCTGTTAATTCAGTGTTCTGCCAAGATTCCCGCCGTTCTCTAACAAGAGAAGTACTTCTAAACATCAGGACTACAACTCCTGTGGATTTATTTCCCACTTTTTTGCTTCCAGTGGCAGAATTAGTGGGAATTATAGTCAAAGCCACCCTCGGCTTTGTCCTAGCAGCGAAGCGCCGCAGGAGAGGCAAACGAGCCGGTGCACTGGTCTGGTGCGACTCCGTCGTTGTGGTGCGCACAGCGTTCCCGGGGATATTTCTCTCCAACGTGCGTTCACTGAGCAAAAAAACTGGATGAGCTTCAGCTACTGGTGTGGAAAAACAGAGACTTTCATTCATCTTCCGTTTTGTGCTTTACGAAGACATGGCTGAGTGAACTGATCCCAGACTCTGCGCTACAGCTAGCAGGTTTCAAACTGCTGAGAGCGGATCTTGACCCTGTGCTCTCTGGCAAAACGAAAGGTGGGGGTATTTGTTTTTACATTAACAGTGGCTGGTGTGAAGATGTGACAGTGATTCTGCAGCACTGTTCTCCTGATCTGGAATCATTTTTTATTAACTGTAAACCTTTTTAATCGCCACGTGAGTTTGCTTCATTCATACTGGTCGGCGTCTACATGCCCCCTCAGCCCAGCGCCAACGAGGCTCAACGTGTACTCGTCAACCAGATATTGTGCGTGGAGCATGAAAATCCGTATTCCTTGGTTATTGTGCTAGGCGACTTTAACAAAGGCAATCTCACTCAAGAACTCCCCAAATACAGACAACTCATCAAATGCCCTACCAGAGAAGGGAACAATTTGGATCACTGCTACTCTACTATCAGTAAAGCATACCATGCGGTTCCCCGAGCAGCACTGGGTCACTCAGATCACGCCATGGTCCACCTGATTCCTGCATACAAGCAGAAGCTAAAGCGCTGTAAGCCTGCAGTGAGGACATCGAAACAGTGGACCAGTGAGGCTATGGAGGATCTGCAGGCGTGCTTGGACTCAACTGACTGGGATATGTTCATGCCTGCCTCCAATAGTCTGGATGAGCTCACAGAGAATGTGACATCATACATCAGTTTTCTGTGAGGACTGCTGTATACCAACACGCATCAGGGTGAACTGCAACAACGACAAACCCTGGTTTACAGCTAAACTCAGAAGGCTGAGGCTGGACAAATGGGCATGCGTTTAGGATTGGGGACAGGACAGATTCAAGGAGTCGAAGAACAGGTTTAGCAAGGCGGTGAGAGAGGCTAAACGACTGTACTCAGAGAGGCTGAAGTGCCAGTTCTCTGCTGACGACTCTGCTTCTGTCTGGAGAGGGCTCAGGCAGATCACCAACTACAAGCCCAGAGCCCCCCACTCCACTAACGACTCTCGTCTGGCCAACAACCTGAACGAGTTCTACTGTCGTTTTGAAAGACAATTGGACTGCCCTGAACTATTCCTTCCCTCCCCACCAACTAAGTGCTGACACTCTTCATTAAGGAGAGTGAAGTTAACAGACTTTTCAAGAGGCAGAACCCACACAAAGCAGCTGGGCCAAACGCTGTCTCCCCTGCCACCCTCAAGAACTGTGCTGACCAGCTGTCTCCGGTGTTCATCTACATCTTTAACACCTCCCTGGAGACATGCCATGTGCCAGCCTGTCTCAAGTTTTCCACCATCATCCCTGTGCCCAAAAAGCCCAGGCCAACTGGACATAATGACTACCGACCCGTCGCCCTGACCTCTGTGGTAATGAAGTCTTTTGAGCGCCTGGTGCTGGCACACCTTAAAACCATCACAGACCCTCTACTGGACCCCCTGCAGTTTGCCTACAGAGCCAACAGGTCTGTGGACGATGCAGTTAACATTAGCACCTGGACTCCCCAGCATCCTACGCCAGGATCCTGTTTGTGGACTTCAGCTCTGCCTTCAATACCATCATCCCAGCCCTGCTTCAGGACAAGTTCTCCCAGCTGAACGTGCCTGACTCCACCTGCAGGTGGATCACAGACTTTCTGTTTGACAGGAAGCAGTGCGTTAAGCTGGGAACACAAGTCTCTGACTCCCAGTCAATCAGCACAGGATCACCTCAGAGCTGCGTTCTTTCTCCTCTGCTTTTCTCCCTGTACACCAACAGCTGCACCTCCAGTCATCTGTCCGTCAAACTCCTGAAGTTTGCGGACGACACCACCCTTATTGGGCTCATCTCTGGTGGAAACGAGTCTGATTATAGGTGGGAAGCGGCCAATCTGGTGACCTGGTGTAGCCAGAACAACCCAGAGCTCAATGCTCTTAAGACAGTGGAGATGGTTGTGGACTTCAGGAAGAACACAGCCCCACTCACCCCCATCACCTTGAGTAGTAGTAGTCAACACTGTGGAGTCCTTCCGCTTCCTGGGCACTATCCTCTCCCAGGACCTAGATTCGTTAAGAAGCTCCTAACGCTAAGATCTTCTTACGAACGTTCTAAAAGCGTTCTAGAGCGATCTTAGAACGTTCTTAAGACGCTCTTAGCGTTAACAGCTTCTTAACGAATCTGGGAAAACCAGCCAATGATGGTGCACTTCTACACAGCCATGATTGAGTCCATCCTCGCCTCCTCTATCACCGTCTGGTACGCTGCTGCCACTGCCAAGGACAAGAGCAGGCTGCAGCGTATCATCTGCACTGCTGAAAAGTTGATCGGCTGCAATCTGCTTTCCCCCGAGGACCTGCCCACCTCGAGGACCCTGAGGTGAGCGAGGAAGATTGTGGCCGACTCCTCCCACCCTGGACACTCCCTGTTTCAGTCACTCCCCTCCGGTAGAAGACTGCGGTCCATCAGGACCAATACTTCACGCCACAAAAACAGTTTCTTCCCTTCCGCTGTTGGCCTCTTCAACAAGGCCAAGGGTCCACACTGACTCTGATGTCTACTTAAAACACATTACACAATTGTATCTTGCACATTTGAATTTTTTATAATATTTGTTGTATTTTTATATGGTAAGTGGTAACTTACATTTTGTTTTATGACAACTTAGATTTTATTTTATTGTACATTTTATTTAATTCCACTTAATACTGCTGGTTTATGTACCCTATGTGCCTTTAGTATAAATATTCAAAAAAATAATAATCTTAGGTTCCTATATCTTTATTTAATGCACCTTCCTGCCAAAGTAAATTCCTTGTCTGTGCAAACTTTCATGGCGAATAAATCCCATTCTTATTCTGGTTGTTATTCTTTTTTGGGGAAAAGTTGCAATTTATACCAAAATCATATGCTTATCCTACATATACTATAGAAACTATCAAAAAACTATTCAATGAAATGAATACGTTCTTATTTTCTTTGGTATTTTTGTGATTAGCAATGATGATTGTTGGGTAATATGTATGTTGTTGTCCAATGTCAAGTCTATTTGATCATGGGACGATACAATATGCTAGAGTTACACCTATTCTAAGGTCACGACAACGCAGTTCATTAAGCACAGCACAACTGATTGTGTAGCAATGCCTTTTAAGCATTCCAGTGGAAGCAGGAAAAGGCATGAGGAAACAGAACAAGATGAAAAGGTGGCAAAGCTGCCGAAATTAGATTCTTTTTTAAATAGACTATCAACTAGTCGCCAGCCCATGAAGTCCGCCATGGACGACCCCCCCCCCCCCCACGGACGACCCCAACACGGACGTCCCCCCTGCTAGCAGCAGTTCAGTTGGGATCAGTATTGCTTCCCTCAGATAGGTAACCTACGACTATTGTGATAGATATACTAGTGCTGTCAGTTTAACGCGTTATTAACGGCGTTAACGCAAACCCAAATTAACGGCGTCGATTTTTTTATCGCGCGATTAACGCTCTTTTTGGCCTAGCAAACTTTGTAGTTTTTTTTCACATGCTGTTGCAACAACTACCGAAGTTAGAAAAACTACAACACCACACTGGATTTAGCTAGACCGGAAAAAAAACAACAGGCACGCCACACACTTGTTTGGCTTGCGATCCGGCTAAAGCGTAGTAGCGGAGCCCGTTTACGAATATGAGACATTCTCTGGTAGTAGGTTAACTTTACGTTTTGAGTGGATGGCGAGCGCGAGACGCCGAAATGGATGCCAATAAGATTCTGAATGGAAAGTTTACTTTTAAAAAGTTGCCAAATGGTTCCATTGACAAGACCAAAGTGATCTGTGTGTTTTGTCGTTGTAAAATGAGCTATCATTGCAGCACGTCCAGTCTGAAATACCACTTGATGGCCAAGCACACAGATGATGCAAATTCTCCGCCCCCTCGTCAAAGCCAGGCGATTGCAATGTTGTTTTCAATAACAAAAAATGTTTGCACGAAGCAATACAAACCACTTTTCCATGTTGATAAGAGCATTAAAATTTGAAAAAAGAATGGGACAAAAAGAAATCAAGGGACATTTAGAATAGATAGAAATAGAAATGTGTGATTAATTGTGATTAATCGCGAGTTAACTATGACATTAATGCGATTAATCGCGATTAAATATTTTAATCGTTTGACAGCACTAAGATATACATTTCAAGCCAAGCTATGGCCTACATACATTATGGTCGGGCATGATAACTAGGATACAAGTTGGGTAAATAGTGGTCACTACTAGGTGGATAGCAAATTATTATGTTAAGCTAGCCAATAACCTAGCAGGGTGCCAGGGAGGCTATTCCTAGGAGGGGGGAGGGAGCCAAATGTAACAAAGTGTTTCCCCATTTATTCTAATGTAAAACAAGAAAGAATTGCATTCACTGGGGGGTGGGGGGCGTCATAATATTTTGCACCTGGGCCCGTTGTTACTACGTTTCGCCACTGCTACTACTAGACTAGCTAGCATGGTAAAATCCACTTTTTACGTTCTGGTAAATCAACCTAATGGCGACTCAAAAGCGTAAATACTTGACCATTATATTGACTAAAATAACCGACTACATTACTGTAGAAGGAATAGTTTAATCTAATGTAGTTATAAAAATTTGCCTAGAGAGAATACAGATATGCTGCTTACCGCTTCTAAATCTTCCACAGCAAGTGGCAAAACGCTTCACAACGTCACAACTAGCGTTAGCTGATAAAAGCCCGGGAATCAAGCAATCGACCGTTGACGTTCGAACTTGAGGGTGTGGGCCAGTACTTCCAGTGAAAACTATCTGCTGAACATAGGCTACCTATTTCAATAAGTAGCCTACCGGTGGCTAATTTAAATCAATCATATTTTTGTTGATTTCTTACCTGCATTCTTGTCTCAGTATCTTCAAAAATATAGCCTTCATTCGTTGTTCTTCAACAATAGCTGCCCACCAAATTTAAAGTCAAATTTAGCGAATTTACAACCAATGAGGATAGACCTTTTACACAACTTCCATATTTGTTACCGGAAATACGCAATCGTCGTGGAAATCTTCTTCCTCTGTCCAGGGCAACAGCGGTAAACAAATGGCGCAAGTAACGAGCTAGAGTTATTGTAGTGTACCGGGCTGTTCTTGTTATTCCCAAAAACAGCCATATCTGTCGTTTCATTCCTTCCCGGTTGATGGGTGAAGTTCGACGAAAATGTATTCAGGCTATCCGCCGGGATGAAGGACCAAACTACGATTAAAAAGGGGAGCACCTAGCGTAAGGGGTCCCATTATCGTCCACTTAACTCTCGACGCTCGTTAGAAATGTTTCCATGATAAAGTTTTTAATTTGTATTATAACGACATGTCACAGCATTGTACATTAATATGTAGATACACACCTATATTATAACATTCCATTTTTAAATACAATCAAGACATGCCCTAGAAATGTTACTTTCCTGATTTTAGGAGTTAGCCAGGGGTCCCATTATCGTCCACCCAATCACTTTCAATGGATAAAAGTCAGTTTGACGCTGCGGAAGGCAGATGCTACACATATGGTTTGAGAGCGCATTTACATACTCAAATCTCAAAGTAAGAAGCTGTAATTTGGTGGGCAGCTATATAAGATGTGTACATCTGCAGCAGACACTTTACCTAGACGACTACATTTTAGGGATCACTGTTCGCCTCTTGAATCCAGAGGAGCTGCAACTGCAGCTAGTGAACAATACTACAACGGCAGTAAGAAGCTCAGATTGCCAAATAAGAACAGGGAACATGTGCACTCAGTGGTCAAACCTCTAGTTTGTGAGGATCCTAATTTTTCCTCTGAGATGGGTAGCATCTAACCCTCACTAAAACCTGCCCGTCTACTACATTTGATACTGACACGCAAACACACGCACATCAACAGACATTGCCAGAGAAAAATGTTAACTGATGATGTTAGCAATCGGCTGACATTATTGTCGCTACACACAAGACGTTCACTTGGACAACCATACAGAACTAATTGATACCATAATGCTTCATTAAAAGCAGACTATAATGCTTTAGTATGGTAGTCTATATCCTCGAGTCTATACTCTACATACATTATGTCAGAGTGGACACGCTAATGATATGTCATTCTAGTTAATGTCTGCGTTTCCCGAAAGCGTCGTAAGCCTAAATTGATAGTAGAATCTATTGTAGGACGAATCTTCGAGTTTTACGGGCCGTTCCCAAAGACATCGTATCTTAAGTGTCTTTTGAAAATGTGTAGCTCTTGAGAGCGCACAGATTAGCCTACTCCTTATGAGCATGTTTGGGAAACGCACATAAGAGATGTTGATGGTTTTGTTTTATGCTCGATCGTTGCGCTGCCCCAGTTTAGTGGCTAACAGTTAGCCTGGTCGCTCTCACTTACATTGATACTGATGGACAAATTCCTCATGGAAAAATGTGTATCCTTTATTTATTTTGTTATTTTTTGTCCTTCTGGTTTAACTCCACCAGTCTTGCAACGTCATCAAATTAATTGTTGATAAATCTGTGAGCAAAGTTGTGAAGACTCTCAGAGTGTCTCGGATCCATTTTCTTCTGATGTGTTGATGCTTGACAGGAAGTCCACTTCCATTGCTTACGCATTTCCGGTTATTGTGAAAAAGATCTATACTTTCAGGGGTGGCCAATGTGGCGACGTCACTAACCGAGTAGACATACGTGCAAATGCGGACTGGAGAGGCTCAACTCTAACCCTAACCCTAACCCTAACCCTGCAAATAACGATTATTTTAATAATCGATAAACTGTAGATTCTTTTTTTTTTTATTAATCAATGAATTGGATAAAGAAACAAAAACAAAAAAGCATTAATTTCCAACCCTTCATTCAAAAACAGAACTGACAGTGCAAATTCACAGTGCTAAAATTGATTTAATGCTATTTTCCAAGATGAGCAATTTATTTGAGTTTTGTTTAAAACTTGATTAAAAAAATTGAAAGGCTGTGGAAGTAGGCCAGAGTTTATTAGAATAATCTGGTGTATATTTAAGATTTGTTAAGAAAAACGAAATATTTGCGAGGATTAAGCTATTTTCAAAGATTAGTGATTTTTTATAATTTTATTTGATACTTCGTTGAAAAAGTAAAGGCTGTGGAAGTATACCAGACACTGTTAAGATACTCTGGTGTCTGTTTGAAGTTTTATAATTCAAAAAATATTATAAGTCTACATTTTTCAAAAGGGTATGGGCAGTTTTCACCCGGTCCCTAACGTGATGCTGCAAAGTAGCGTCTTCCAAATGTGAGACGAATGTCGAATATGAAACTAACTTCATCTCGGTCAATTAACACACTTTTTCGATGTATTTAGTGTGAAATGCTCCTTGGATGACTTGGGTCGTAGCTACTGATTTCTCTGCCTCCGACATGTGTTTCAGAACAACATCTCTCCGATGGCCTTTCCTCTACCTCCGTTCCGTGCTCAACGAAACGTTTAAAAATATACTTAAAACATCTTTGCGACTTATTGAGTGGCGCAATAATCGCGTGACACAACATATTGATAATAACATTTGTTGCCAACGCTTTTAATAATCGATTTTAATCGATTTAATCAATTCGTTGTTGCAGCCCTAGGCTCAACCAGCAAATAAACTCTCAGAGGTGTCCCATCACCTCTATATTAACACCATAACAACCTACACCAACACTCTACTAAGAAACAACACCACAGAGATGTTTTATTCAAATCTGAGAAGTGTATATTGACCAATTCCACTCCAAGAGATGACTCTGGTCATCACTACTCTGGATTTCTAACACTTTGTAATTTGTTGTGGCCCTTTGGCCTTGGCCACACTCTCCCACATCAAAATCCTAGCTCCATGGCCCAGCTCCATAACTCTCAATACATTTTTACAAGGGGCCACAAGAGAAACCTGAAATGTGTTGGAGGGCCGCATCAACGATAACTTAATTCTGCTCACTATTCATTATCTCCCATTGTAAAAAGCTGTTTAGTACATATTTTGATCAGCTGCTACTGGTTATCAGAAGATTTAGGATATGCTGTTAATATTTATTTAAATATGTAAAATGTTGGTTGAATATTGATTGATTGATTGCAATTGATCAACTTTATACAATAAGCAATAGCCTACTTTATTTCAGTTAATTTTGTTCTGTGAGAGAAATCCAGTGGGCTTGAATAAGTGCATCGATATCTGGCTAATTGTCTGAGGTGGATATGCGAAGGACAGCTGACAGGTGACAATCAGGGTCTGCAGTTTAACTAGCAAACCATCAGCGGCTCGCGCCCACTGAATCAGTCAAGTTCTTATTATGTCCGCGTCCTTTTTTTCTTTATTCCCTTAGTGCCGATTCAAATTGTAATCCTTCTACACAGCGACCTCTTCTCCACAAAGAACACAGCTTTGACTTTCACCTCATAAACAGATACTCAGAAGTCCATGTCTTGCAAGGGCGAAATAGTCAATCAAACATGGGGGGGACAGCTGTGGGACTTTCTGTGTTGGGCTTACCCCACCCATATTCATTCACTCACAATGTCAGTTAACAGCTATTAATGTCAGTCTGGTGTCCTGTACCTTAAAATATGTCAAATTAAGTACTACTCTGTTAATAATGTCTAACATCTCCAGAAACTTTTTTTTTCTTTCCAAAGAAATTACAGACGTCAGCTGTTGAAGTCTCGTTCATTTTTGGCCACTATACTGCGAAATACAACAGCAACGCAATTCCATAGTGATGAAAATGATTAAGGAAGAAAGAACAAATGGCAGGACTCTAAAATAATTTGCTAGATAGCCAAATTCAGAGAACAGGAACGTAGCCCAAAACGCTGTCAAAGCTTTGTCAGTTTGACTAGCCTATCATTGACTGCTATCACAGTTTGCTGTAAAGCAACATCCTGTATAGGTATTGCAATCTAAATTCGCGCTAATTCTACAATTGTATATTCTAGTGTAATTCACATAGTCGTTATCTCAGGGATTATGTTAGCCAAATACTGGATATTTACCATCCATAAATATGTGCTAAACGTCTGTCCGATGTCGCACTGCTAACTCACTCATTGACGTATAAGATATAGGAAAAACATGACATGAAGAAATTTTGTTAATGTGTAAGGCAAGTCTAATGGATTTGGGAAATGGACAGGCCGGGATTTGATATTTTCGGAGCTGGACAGAAAGACGTAGGCTAGCAGCCATCAATATTGCCCACATACAGTATGAAGAAATTGTGGGGGACAAATTGTTCTTCTTTAAATATTGGGGGGACGTGTCCCCCTGTCCCCCCATATAATTACGCCCTTGATGTCTTGTAAAAAAAACTCTACATTCTGTATCGACCTTCCGTTTTTCATTTTCGATGGCTAACCAACAGCTAAATCTCCTGTCGGTGAGGTTGCGCAAGCGCACATATGTAATAATTTTTTTACCTCACGCGGGCCGGATTAGGACAGCCCTTGGATTGTGGCCCGCGGTCTGCCACATAGAGTTAATATAACTAGAGACAGCTACTTCTGTTTCAAGATGGCGTCCCCATTCATTTCTATGAAAAGTGCTCAGTGGCGCAGTGAGGCAAGCGAGAGCTCCTAAGGACCGCGCCGTCTTTCCAGACCGAATCGTCCGGTCTTGCGCAGAAGCTGTTCCTAGCTCCGAAACTCATGCTTGCAACTAGCTGTATACGTCATACTTTGCGACAACCAGTCGCGAGCTTGTGAGCTGGAGCTAAGGCATTGCAGAAAACTGTCAGAATGTGGTACAAGTCCGATCAAGAAGCAGATAGCCTACATGTGAACTTTACGAAAATCAATACTAATAAGTGTAGTATTATACGTGCATGGCCTATACGTTGTTCTTATTGCTACGTGTTTATAATTTAACTGCTTATGTATTGTGTCGGATAAATAAACTGTAAACCTGAATATCTGGCTCCGTCGTTGTTCTAGCTTTGCAAAGCAAATTAAGCTTATACCTTTGTTACTATTATAATGATGATGAGTGTTGTTTACTATTACTAGCTTATTGTTAATGCCATCGTTGTGGTGTTAACTGACTTAAAGTACTAACAATATAACGACCATAACAATATATTGACGTTATCAGACATGATTTATTTGTCTTTGCCTCAGAATACCATGTCAACAATATATAATGACGCCGTAACATGCCACGATATTATAACTAATTATATTAGGCTATAATTACATTTGTCATGCCATGAGCATAATAGTGTTCATTACAAAATGGTTAAATCTGCTTTAAAATAACTGAAATTAACTCTACAAACAACCGTCATGTATGTGCAACCATTTGTAAAACGTGCTACAATAAAGGCAGGTATAGCTGTAGATTATCAAATCCTTTCTCCTTGTTCTCATTCAGCTCAGCTAAATCAGCGATTTGCCGATGCTCCCTTTTGTGCTTGTTCATTGTTAGTATCCGCGAGCACGTTTCCAGGCAACTTTTCTTGACATAAGCAAATAAATGGGCTGCTAGTTTACCCATTTCGGATTGGTTTCAATCTTAGCAAAAATCAGGAAAAATTCTTCATTGAAAAAGCCAGTAGTATGAGCCAGGTTCGAGAATCGAACAAAAATTATTGGGGGAGATAGTTTTAGATATGTTGACTGGAGTTAATAGAATAAAAACGACCGGACAAGTCGGGTAGCAAATCGGAAATGCAATACCACCTACGTCCATGGGGGCTGTTGCCTCAAGCCGAGAGTCGAGGGGTGGGGGCTTGGTCTGCCATAACTGATTCTCTGGTGCTCAGGTCGCAATTTCAATCACACAGCACGGAGCATTAAAGGCTTACAAGAATATTTGGACCACAGCCAATCAGAGGCAAAGACCCGCCTCATCTCTGTCTCTGATTGGTTTAGACCACAATATGATCCAACCATGAGTGTGAGTTCCGTCAAAGGAGAACAAACGCTTTGTTCGTGGAGAGGCAGCGGATGCAAGGGGGTTAGGTACGGTGGCCCTGAAGTGCAAATACACCCTCTAATATGAGTACATCCCCCAAATGAAACACTCCCCCGGAATACGAGTCAACTCCCCCCAAATCGGATGACTTGTTCACTTCCCCCCAATACAAAAACACGCTCCCCAAATGGAAAACGACATTACATTAACTCAAAAACACATAACATTTACTCTGAACGGAAAGGGTAGGTACTACACTTTAGCGCTGATTGGATGCAGTAGGCTAACTAACAAGAAATATTAAATTGATCGACAGAAGTACAAAATGCAATAGCCTGGCAGAGTTACGTGCACCAGAACATTTGTTTGGCTGTTTGTTTGGTAGCAAATAGTAGGCTACTTAGGCAAAAGTATTTTGTGTTAGATGTAAAAATCGATAGCCAAACAACTATCCTGGTCCATGTTACTCTGTCATTGTGGCATTTCGTTATTCTGTAGTGGACTATTAGTTTTTTCTTCTGAAAAGTCCTGCTTCCTTCAACTGTGTTTTTAGCGTGCGCATCGGCTACTTATATTGTGAAACGTTAACAGCATATCTGAGATTATTCCATAGGAATGACCCTGATTAAAATAAAGAGTAGTGTCATGACTCTGAATTGTAAACATTAATGTTTCCTCTTTCCTTCCAACCAAAACGATCAAGTTCATGATAATGACAGAGTTACGTGGACTAGTTGTTTGGCTATCAATGTTTAGGTTTAACACGCAATTTATGCTTTTGCATACGTAGCCTATGCTACATGCTTCGATACCCAAATAAATGTCCTGGTGCACGTAACTCTGTCAGGCTATTGCATTTTGTACTTCTGTCGATCAATTTCTTATTTCTTGTTAGTTAGCCTACTGCATCCAATCAGCGCTAAAGTGTAGTACCTACCCTTTCCGTTCAGAGTTAATGTAATGTGTTTTTGAGTTAATGTAACGTTGTTTTCCATTTAGGGGAGCGTGTTTTTGTATTGGGGGAGGTGAACTAGTCATCTGATTTGGGGGGAGTTGACTCATATTAGGGGGGAGTGTTTTCATTTGGGGGATGTACTCATATTAGGGGGCGTGATCTGCACTTCAGGGCCACCGTAGTTAGGTGCCACGGTCCGACCTAGGAAAAATGTTGGTAAAAATTTTGGTCGTATAGTGAGCCCTGTATTGACTACAACACTGATAAATACTGTAAAAACACTGTGTTCAACATTGTGTGTGGCAGATTTATTTTTGACAGTATTTACGCACACTTCGTGTTTTGTCTGTTTTTGTCATTTATTCGTTTCATTTAGCAGGTGCTTTTACCATCGTCTTGTCGAGTGACTGGAAAACCGAAATGCTGCCAGGCGTCGGACTTATAAAGGAACAGGGCATCTTCCATTTCAGTTTCCCCTTAGCTGAAAAACACCTCCAGAGCATGTTTCTACCACCGTGTTCGACGGTGGGGATGGTGTTCTTGGGGTCACAAGCAGCATTCCTCCTCCTCTAAATACGACAAGTTGAGTTGATGCCAAAAAACTTGATGTTGGCATGTTCAGACTATGGAACGCCGAGTTAGTCAAAATTAAATCAATAAATGAATAGGTAAATAAATAGATAAAAACATACATAAATAAATATGGCTATGGAATAAATTATGAAATAAAAAAGAGTCGGGGGTCGGGGAGGAGATCCTGAACCAAGCGGAGGAGTTCAAGTATCTCGGGGTCTTGTTCACGAGTGAGGGAAGAATCGGTGCGGTGTCCGCAGTGATGCGGGCTCTGCATCGGTCCGTCGTGGTGAAGAAGGAGCTGAGTTGAAAGGCGAAGCTCTCTATTTACCAGTCGATCTACGTTCCTACCCTCACCTATGGTCACGAACTATGGGTAGTGACCGAAAGAACGAGATTGCGAATACAAGCGGCCGAAATGAGCTTTCTCCGCAGGGTGTCCGGGCTATCCCTTAGAGATGCTCGGTCATCCGGGAGGGGCTCAGAGTAGAACCGCTGCTCCTCTGCGTCGAGAGGAGCCAGCTGAGGTGGCTCGGGCATCTGATCAGGATGCCTCCCAGGTGAGGTGTTCTGGGCACGTCCCACTGGGAAGAGGCCCCAGGGAAGACCCAGGACACGCTGGAGGGACTGTGTCTTTCGGCTGGCCTGGGAACGCCTCGGGGTCCCCCAGGAAGAGCTGGTGTATTCGGACACTGAAAGCGGAGCTTTCGAATAAGCTCCCCTACCCGGAGACATTTGAAAACGCCGGGTTCGTGTAGTAGTGTGAACGGGGTTTTTCAGATACGATGACGTTCAGTTGCTATGGCATTGGGGCTAGCTTTTGCTCTATAGCTAGATGACGATGTCAAGATGAACATGAACAGTCAGTGTCCCCCACCTCCATCAGAGACACTGACTGTCTCCCAACCTTCAAGAAAAGGCTCAAGACGCACTTGTTCCGGGAGTACAACGGCACTTAGGAATGCTTGGCTGGACCTGATGCTAGTTTCCTCCAGGATCACAATGACTCTTATTGAGTGACTTGTTGCCCTTGTAGGTTAGTTATAACAAAGTTAAGTCTTGTACTCGCTGTGAAATATTTTACTGTTGATTGTTCTTCTACAGGTACAGTCCTGCACTTTTTGTGGTTCATGTTTTTTAATTTGTAACTTGTATAACTGCAAGCTCTTATGGGTCTTCCCTTTTGGCACTTGTTTAGTTTTTTCACAATGTATGCTTCATGTTTTGGCTGCTTGCAATGTTTGGGACTACTTCGTTATGATTAGTGACCTATGCTCTTTTGTAAAGCTCTCTCTTGGAAGTCGCTTTGGATAAAAGCGTCTGCTAAATGCATAAATGTAAATGTAATGTAAATGTAGTGTGGACGGCAAACTTTTGGACAACGATATGAAAACGCTAGTGGTGACGGAGATCGTTTGTTTTTTATTGATTGCATATTTTGAGTTTTATTCACATCCATTCTGCAGGTACAATGTATTGTGACAATCAAATTTGATTAGGTTAAAATCAACAAATAAACATGATAATTAATCGTGATCTCAATATTGATCAAAATAATCGTGATTATCATTTTGGCCATAATCGTGCAGCCCTAGTGTCTGTGTGTGTATGCATGTATGTAAGTAAATGTATGTACGCGTTTGCGTGTATATGTATGCAAGTAAAATGTATGTATATGTAGGTTTGTAAATGATCCAAAATGTGTGCAAGCACACAAAATAGTAATGGCTCGTTTCTAATGATCAGCGTTCACAGTAAAGAAAATCATGCGTGTATGCAAGTACAGAACTTCTATTTCAGCTCCATAATATAACAGAAAAAAATCCTTCCACCCACCCCAAAAGAAGGCAAACAACAATCAGAATCAGAAACACTTTATTAATCCCCCAAAGGAAACTCTTTATTACAGCAGCTCGCCTGTACGTCAGTGTCTTCCGCTGAAGGTGCTCCTTTGCTTGACCAGCACCTCAGAAAATAGAGGCGGCTCTGGCCCTTCCTGTAGACAGCTTGAGTGTTCTTGGCCAAGTCCAGTTTATAGTCTAAATGTACTCCCAGGGGCCGGTTGCACAAAACACCTTAAGTATCCTTAAGTATGACACTTAAGGGTAAATTTCTCCTTAGCTTAAGGATTTACTTAAGGGGGTTGCACAGAATCCCTTAAATGGTTTCCTTAGTTAAGGTGAAACGTTAAGGGATTTACTACATTGAACGTGATTTCACAGCAGTAAAATTAGACCGTTTCCACGGAGACCGCCGTTGTTTAGTTGTATCGCTAGTGCATCACCTTCGTAGCTAGAGCTAGCTAGTAGCTAGCTTACAGACCTACGAAAAGAAAGCAAGAAAAACAAATTGGTCAGAGGAGGAAAATATTGTGTTTCTACAAGAATACAAAAAGAAAGCACATACTAAAATGTAAGTTTGGTGGAGCGGTCAATTCAAGAAAAATTCAAGAAAAAAAATGTATATGCTAGAGCTAGCTATGATAACTTGACTGTTATGTCCAAATAAGAGATTTCCCAATTTCAGGAGGGAGTCCAATAAAACTGGTGGTATCAACTTTAGTCATAGGTCTTGTTGCTACTCAGTAACGTTTTTAAAAAGTGAGCGCTAGCCTACTTCTTAGGTAACTAATCAAAATGAGATCAACAGTTACGCTACACTGCATTTACCGGCGTGAGTCTAGGCTATATAATATTTATATTATAGCTACTTTATTTACAGCAGTAGCCAAAGCATAAATAGTATTCATGTTTAGACTGCAGCACAGTAGCTTTACAGAGTGCCATAGGTGTGGGATGGGTTAATTTATCTCCATAAACGCAGCCATATTGCGGTAAAGAATAAGTCAGAGGTACCATAAGTTTTCTTCCTTACTTTGTTTGCTAAGGTCTTTCGTGCAACGCTTAACAAACTTTAAGGGAATCCTTAAGTATACCAAGATAAGGAGAACACCTTAAATACTTAAGGGAACATTTAAGGAAACCTTAAGGAAAATACTTAAGGGTGCTTTGTGTTACGGGGTGGTGGTGGACCCAAGTGCACAACACAGACACGCAAAAAACGGAGGGATGGTCCAGAGGGGTTTAATGTTGGGGTAAGTGCAGAGGGGACTGATGGTGATGAAAAAACAGACAGGACGGCAGGGTAGGCTGTGCGGGGTCTGGCTGGGAGGCAAGGTTGGTAATCCTGGAGGCACAGGCAAAAAGTTAGTACAGGAATGTCACACTTAAAAATACTGGTCTACTGGAACCTAGAGTATACTACCGAGGATAGACGAAACTATTATCCGGCGATGAATGATGTGAAAACCAGGGTTGATAAACTGCAGGGCTGATGAGATGATGGGAGACAGGTGTGAAGACTGAGGCAGAGTGAGTGGGTAATTGGGACTGGAGACCATGGCCAGACCCACAACCGGGGAAAACAAACAACCCGCCACTAGGGGGAAAAGAGCATGACACTTTGTGCAACCGATTATATTTTAAGGAAACCTTAACACTGTCCTTAAGGAAAATCTTAACTTAAGGTGCTTTGTGCAACCGGCCCCAGGTACTTGTAATCCTCAACAATGTCCACACTGACCCCCTGAATGGAAACCGGGGTCACTGGTGCCTCAGCCCTCCAAAGATCCACAACCAGCTCCTTGGACTTTGTCGCGTTGAGCTGCATATGGTTTTACTTACATGATGTTCCCCACCACAGCCCTGTACTCAGTCTCATCACCACCGCTGATACATCCCACCACATTAGAGTCATCAGAAAACTTCGGAAGGTGGCAGGACTCTGTGTGGTGGCTGAAATCTGTGGTGTAGATGGTGAAGAGGAAGGGAGAGAGGACCGTCCCCTGAGGGGCCCAAGTATTGCTGACCACGCTGTCTGGCACACAGTGCTGCAGGCGCACATGCTGTGGTCTGCCAGTCAGGTAGTCCACAATCCAGGACACGAGGGGGGCATCCACCTGCATCGCTGCCAGCTTCTCCCCCAGCAGGGCAGGTCGGATGGTGTCAAAAGCACTGGAGAAGTCAAGAAACATGATCTTCACTGTGCTTGCCGGCTTGTCCAGGTGGGTGTGGATGCGATTAAGCAGGAAGATGATGGCGTCCTCAACTCCCAGCCGGGGCCTGTAGGCGAACTGAATGGGATCCAAGAGGGGTCTGACCATGGGCCGCAGCTCTTTCAGCACTAGTCTCTCCAGGGTCTTTATTACCCGGGAGGTCAGAGCCAACGGTCTGTAGTCCTTGGAGCCACTGGGACACGGTGTCATTGGCACAGGAACGAGGCATGTTAAGGAAGAATTCGAGTGGCACTGTGTAGATCTGAATAGTCAAGGGATATGGTTTTAATACAATTTATTAGACTATACAATTACATAAACAAAGCTTTGCTGATCAATCACAGCGAAGGAGGTGTCATCTACACAGGTCGTTCGCAGGAGTGATGATCAGCCAGCACACATGCACTGCCTTATATAAACTTAAGATCAAATGGCATTCTATAAGGTCAATCAATCAATGTAGCAAACTCTGTGATTGGCTAACTCAACTTAGTGACAGCTTAACACAATACCAAGTGTCCAGTGTGTCCCAAAGTTCTTTGATGTCACAGCTCTCTCCAGAGCAGTAGATAATAAAGCCACAGGGGTTGACCAGTCAAATGGTCAACTGTCCTTTGTGTGACCATCTTCAAACAATACTTTTAATTAACACAAACAATGAAACAGGACACAGTCCTTCTAGCCAAAGTTCAGAGCAACTGTCTCATTGACCCCTTACAGTAACCAGAGGACAGAAGGCCATATAAAATGCTTCACCCATCCCCCAGGGCAAGCTGCCCACAGAGCCATCAGCACCTCACATTCCTTTGAACTCAACTTAATTATCTTGCCTTCCTGTCTCTTACCAATGAACATAGAAGATTATAGATTTCATACACATACATCTATGCATATGACCAACATTTCCATTACAGGCAAGAAGTCTTCCACAGAACAGGGACCCTCTGGAGACTCAGGTTGAAGACATGTTGAAGGACTCCACATAGCTAGGGGCACAGGCTTTTAGCACCCCGGGGCAAATGCCATCGGGGCCTGCATCCTTGTTTGAGTGGAGTCTCATCAGCTGTCCTCTCACCTTGTCAGCAGTCAGGCACACAGCAGAGGTTACAGGTGGGGGAGGGGGGGGAGTCTTGAGTCTGAAGAGGGCCGTTAGCCTGATGGGGAGGGGGGAGCTGAGTACTCAGAGGAGCTTAAGAGCCTACAGCAGCTGAGTTAGAGGGGGGATGTGCAGGAGCCGGTGTGTCGAATCTGTTGTAGAACAGATTAAGTTTGTTGGCCCTGTCCAAGCTGCGTCCGACTCCTCTGCTAGAAGAGGTAGATGACAAATTTAGTTTTACAATCAAGCAATCAAGCTGGATAGCCATTTTTCTGAACAATTACTGAACATTACTTATGAAACAGAGGGAAAAGGATTCACCGGAGTCAGTCAACAGTTCACTGATGAAGTCTGTTTTTACGGACTTGGGCCTTCTTGGAGAGTGTGATACCTTCACTTCATGACCAACTTTTGAAGCACTTCGAAGTTGTATTTCAGTTTACGAGGGTAGTTCAGGTTCAACGCGTAGATAAGGCCAAACAACATGGCAGCAGCTAAAGCAATGTTGTCCATCTCCTGCAACACAACCTGGCCCTCGAGGACGATTCCAATGTTGTCTGGTTTATTACTGGCATCCCTTTGTTTAAAGACGTATATTCCTATAGTGGTCTCCTCAAGGGTTTCTTGGGTGAGGGACTCATCAGCTGTCTGTTGAATACACAAAATGAAACAAACTGAGATTACAGTACATGCCATGTGTGTTTAGTGAAGTAAAAATATAACAAATATGCTCACTAATTTGTCTGTTATTGCTCAATATGAAATGGCTAAACATAAGAGGGAAACATGTCTCATAATTTTCAGAAGCTCAAGGAAGGATAGAATTATCTTTCTACATTTTAAAGGGGCGATTGATTGCAAAACCGATTTTACCTTGTTGAATAACGACAGTTCGGTGGGTAAAATTAACATACAGTGAATATCAAAGTCCATTGACACCTCTTTCCTATGCTAATCTCAAAAAGAAAAAAAATGCCTGTAAAACGCTAGCTTTTCAACAAAGCCACCCGTGTGACGTAGGACGGGGGACCGCCCTCTTTGGCTCTGGTCTGTATCTTTGTCACGCCCCAAATGTACATCCAGACCAGCCCGAGGTAGCGTCTATCTCCGATACTAGTTTAGCTGCGCGCTGCTCTGTGTAGGCTACTTATAAGGAATTACAAAGGAGAACGTTTTGAATTATAACAAGGATATTGAAAATGGACCACGGTCGTAAATGCTGTGTTCCAATGCTGTGTTCCAGGCTGTACAGGGAAGGCTAACACTCACAGTCTTCCCAAGGAGCCAAACATTCAACAGGCATGGCTGCTGTTGTCTATGAGAAGATCCTGGTGAAGTTCGACACTCAATCATTCATTTGTTCAGGATTGTTCAAATCAGGATTTGCTAGGAAGCTGAACCTGGAAAGAGGTGCTGTTCCGACCGTATGCTCATTGCAACCGCAAGCTGTAAGGATTGTATGATGTTGTGCAAACAGTTATTAGCAATGCTAACGTTTCCTGTATATAGCATACCAGGTAGAATGCTAAATACGTTTCTACACACATCAAATGACTCTTGCTAGACTAGCTGTAGTCGGCATTAGAAGGGAAGCTTCCGAAAAAATAGCCAGAAAACGAACAGCAGTCTGGCTTATTGCTAACGCCTGTCTAGATAATCTATTTGAAAGAACTGGAGAAAGGCAGGTGCTAGATACAGGATACATTAGCATTGCTAGTAACTGTTACTAGTAACACCTAGACTGTAGGCATGTAAACAAGTTTAGCTTGTTTCTCCCAAATAAATAATCTGTGTAATGTAAATCTGCAATTCACGATGCATGTTTGTCCAGATCTTTGTCATGTTATTTTTCAGCAAGATATCTAGAGCTAACTAGCTAACTGAAGCCGAGTAGAATCACGATATGGTTTGGTTGCTAAGCTGTAGCCTAACGTTCTACCCACCTAAGTCAATCCAGTTTGCTTCAACAACAGAAGTGGAAACAAGTAAAATTATCATTTCAAATGATATGTAGTCAATCTGTTTAAAACAGTGTTGTGTAGACACAAAAGATTTATTTGCACGTTTTTATTTCAAGTATCCAACTTCGGTGTTTCAGCGAGTGCTGCTGTTGGCCTTGTTGTGTTTTTCCTCCCCAGCTTCACTCGTTGAAAACCAACCAATCAGCGCGCAGCTTATCTAAATATTAATGAGCATACCATAAAAGGAAAAGCTAGTGTTTTTTCCCGGGAACATTTCAAAGGATCTATCAGGGGGCATAGAACAGCACCCAGGCCATTTTCAACCCAACCAATGTTACATACTCTATTCGGAGACCTTAAGGAACAGTGTGAAATACCCCAAAAAACAAGTCAATCGGCCCTTTAAAAGCTGGAAATACCCAGCATTTAGTATTACAATTTTTTCTTGTAAATGTCTGAAGCAACAGTAATTCACACACACAGCAACCCATTTTCATATAGAAATCACTACTATATGTGACAGATAAGATGTATTTTTAGAGCGTATACAAAATATGAAAGATAACATCTCGAAATACTACACCTAAGCAATAATACTCACCACATACTCTCGAAAACAAGATTTTCTGGGTCTTCTTTGAAGTAGACGCAGAGTGCCTTCATTACCCATTCTCGTCCCAATTTAGTTTTGCTAGAGCCCTGTTGTTTTTCTTTCAATTAAATGTCGTCGTCCCCCCCCCCCCCCCCCCCCCCAGGGAGTATACTTACTTCAACCATGGGTGCCATGATGCTCTGTAGGCATCTGCTAATTTGTCCTCCTCTCTTTTTAAACAGTCCGATCAGCTTCTCAGAATGCACGTAACGAGATAAATCTAGACTGCAGGGGCATTGTGGTGATGCGATTGAATTCAGCATTTATTCTGAAAATGAGACAATATTGAAAACGGAACTTGGATTATCAATCATACAGACAGATTTAACTCTCGTTTGTTCATTATTAGGGGTGGGAATCGTTTGGTACCTCACCTCACGATTTAAATTGATTCTTGGTCACGATTCGAAATCACATACCTCGCTTACTTCAAAAAGTGCTGGCCATATTGCCTGAAAGTCTTGTATCATTGGTGTGCCGCTAACCACTTCCTGTCTCCTATGAGCAAACATCTTTTCCATCTTCATCCTTATCACCTCCCTGTTGTTCTTCTTTTTAACATCTGAAACAAGCTCTACTCTCACACTCTCAAGACTCTTCTCAGATTCTCCGATAGGATAGGGAGGTCAGTAGTTCACTTCAGACCTTCTTGGTTTTTTAATGCCAAAAGCAGGGCTCAATTTGCCCTCTGGTTTGGACTTGAGAGTTTATTGTCACATCAGTACACCCAAGCTTTCTCAGGTGAGTGCGATAGATTGCTACTTTGTTCTTCAAGCTCCATTTCCATCCTGCATATCCAGAGAGGGAGCTTTTCTCAGTCAGGCATGGGTACTTTGAGATCAGGGCCTATCCAACTGTATTTAAGTCTTTGTCAGTGACATAAAGTTTGTACCTAACTATTTCTTGCACTAGGCCCTCAAGAATGTTCGACTTCCGTTTGGGATCTGGAAAAAGCAATGTACCTTTTCCCCTGTAAACTGCATTGCCCTGCTTCAGTTTCAACTCTGCATCATAACTAAACTGAGGAACAAGAAAGATGCTTGGCCAAGATGACCGAGAGCTAGGTGACTGACTCCGGACTGAATCCTGTATTTCATCCATTGAAGTGAGGTTCATGAACTCATTTACAAATAGTGCATCCATAAACTGAAGTCTGCAGTTAGTCAAGTCCACACTGTCTTTGTACCTCACTAACAAGTTCATTAACAGATCCAGGAAGTCCATGTTGGAAAGTCATCCTTGGCTGCTGTTGTCACCTACGATTACTTTGAGAAATGCTGGGGCATTCATCTTTTAGTCTGTGAAGAGAAAAGATTAATGCGTATCGTTCAGTCAGAGTGTGGAGAGAAAATAGATGTGATAATACCGTCCACATTACCAAACCTGTGTGTACAAAACAGAGCAGTTTCTTAGGGCTGAAAATAAACTTGTGATTAGTTGTTCAGCCCTAATGTTAATCATCCTATTTGGTGGTTGACCAACCTTTTATGATGATACGCCTTTTAAGGTCACCATACGGCTTGATCCAACTGTGTAACAGGCCAGTGGATAGGGGTCAGTGAGTTCACTGAGTGCCACAAGTTTGACTTCTCTGGTTGGTGACCAGCTTAGCTCAAAGGCTCTGTAGTGTTCAATGTACCACCCTCACAGAACATTCACAATGCGGAACAAGCTGTCATTTATCACACATCTGAAGAATTTCAACAAACTCTGACCTCTGTCACCATGTTTAGTTCTGCTCCTTTCCGCATAAAAGGATACAAAATTACTATTGAACAGCCTAGACGGGCAACGCTTTATTTGCTTACTCAAAGACGTACAGCACAACCTACGTGCATAACACGTTCAACTCCCCCTTCCCGTGCCACATTCCAACAGGTCAGTGTTGACACAATTACTATTGTTACATCCTTTTTTAAGTTTGTTCGACATGTAATGAACTGTCAAAAATGCACACAATACAATTCATCTCTAAATGACAGAACTCATTACTGTTACTCTGAAAAAACTTATCGTCTTCACAATTTCACTGGAATGATATTCCTTGTTACCATTCACACACATTATCAAACAGGTAATACTTTTCTCAACATTTGTCTTATGTCCCGCCAAAGTCCATGAGCGGTCCACAACTCTTAGTACACAAAGTCTTTGTAGCGTTGTGGCTAGCGTGCGACCAGCCCTTGTTGTCACCGGTAAGACCTTGTTACCAGGTGGGTGGGTGTCACCCGCGTCTGTGGGTGTGTGTGGTTCAGGAACAGTCTGGGGAAGAACAACAATCTCTGTTGTCCATAGCAGGGCTCCACACTAACTTTTTTTACTAGGAGCACAGTAGCCCTTGACTGAGAATGTTAGGAGCGCAAGCAGAAAATGTAGGGGCACACCTTATATTAACCTGCAATGTAATTATTAATGTAACTAAAGATGGTACAAGTCAGTGGCAAATTTTAGACCCTTTTTAGAGGTGCTCAAACACCCCCAAGTTTCATCACAACAACCCTAAATATAATAATACAAATAAAAAGATTATTATTTATTATCATTTGATGCTGGTAGTTCATGAAGAAAGGGACATCCTTAGTTTTTTCATTCTTTCAATATTTTGCATAATAATACATAAATGTATTAATTGTTATCCAGTGAAATTTGGGATTTATATTAGCAAGGGGGTTTAGCACATTTGCAAGGGACTATATTCACGTCACATTCTCATTGGGGGCTGAGCACCCCTACAGGTCTGATCCTAAAATCGCCAATTTGTAGGGTGTGCTTGGGTCGGTTGCAGATGGGTCAGTTTTTTTTACTGACACTTTTACAACTGATATACAACGACGATATACAACGACCCACCACATGAGCTTGAGTTTAAATACATTTAATGTGACATTACGCACTGTACATGCAAGTCTTAGCTAAATGACTTAAATGTATGATGCACTTTTCTATCAGTCCTCCCACGACATCGCAACACAATGCTTGCTGAGTATAACAGCGCAAACAGACAGGAATACAGTAGCAACGCTAGTGCTAAATAAGTATTTAGCTGCTCGGCTCCATGACGCCGGGTAAGAAAGGCTTGTGAAACTGCTCACCAAAAGAACGAAGGGGAATCCACTTGTCTGGCAGATTAAGACAGGTTCGTAGGAACTTAGCGAAAAATAGCCTAAACTTTCCACAACTTTTAGCTAGTTTTATAGGTACCTAGCGAAAAATAGTCTCAACTTTCCTAAACTAATAGCTACGGTACTAATGCTGAGGGCTCGCTGATATCGCTGTCTTACTAGAACGTTGTGTCTATTGCTAATGTGTGCTGATGTTGTGCACATCCAATAAATTCCAAATGTGTAGGTCGCACATGCGCTAGTGTTTGTAAAAAATGCTCGCACTGTTAAAAGAACTGGTCGCAAAATGCTACCATTTGGTCGCAGTCTGGAGCCCTGGGCCATAGGCTCACTGAGGGTCTGTCCGTGGGCATGCCTGAGATGTTTGCGATTCCTGCGCAGAATACCACCAGACTGCAGCTGGACTTTGTAGGATCTCGCATCCACAGCCCTGAGAATTTCACCTAGTCTCCAGAATGTGGGAGGTCCAAATGGCTGTATTCGCACACAGTCCCCTGGTTTTAATGTGTCCAAATCCTTGGCTGATCTGTTGTAGTAGGCAGACTGGCATTCTTGGTTACTTCTTAGTCCTTGCTGCACCTGTTCGACTTTTGGCTGCAGAAGGCTTGCTTTTGTGGGCAGCAGTGTTCTGGTGCGGCAACTGAGAAGTCTTTGTGCTGGACTGGTGTCCAGGCCTTGTGACGGTGTGTTACGGTGATCTAAAAGAGCAAGGTAAGGATCCTGTCCAGCCAGTTTAGCTTTGTGCAAAAGTGTCTTGGCTGTCTTGACGGCTGATTCCGCTTTGCCATTGCTCTGAGCGTGTCCAGATGACTAAGTCTTATGCAGGAATTCCCACCGTTCGCTGAACCTGTGGAATTCTTGAGATGAGTATTTTGGTCCGTTGTCTGAGATGACAACATCAGGGATTCCTTGTCTGGCAAAGTGAGCTTTCAGTTTCTTTATCACAGTTGTAGATTTTGTGTCCGAGAGATAGTCTATTTCCCAAAAATTCGATTAATAATCAACAGTGATGAGATAGTCCTTGTTGTCAAAAGGAAACAAATTTGTGCCCAACTTAGCCCATGGTCTGTTTGGCATTTCATGTGAGAGCATTGTTTCCCTTTGTTGCTTATAGTCCATTGACCTGCAGATGTCACACTTGGCTACATAGGTCTTGATCTGGTCATTAAGCCTGGCCAGTATACATTTACATTTAGTCATTTAGCAGACGCTCTTATCTAGAGCGACTTACAGTAAGTACAGGGACATTCCCCCCAAGGCAAGTAGGGTGAAGTGCCTTGCCAAGGACACAACGCCATTTGGCACGGCGGGGAATCGATCCGGCAACCTTTTGATTACCAGCCCGACTCTCACCGCTCAGCCATCTGACTCCCAGTATACGCACTCTCTGGCTCGTCGTAGGCATCCTTCCACCCCAAAATGAGAGGAGTGTAGACGGCATCTGATGTCTCTCCTTAGCGCATCAGGTATGACAACACGTTCACCCCGAACACTATTCCATCTTGGTGACTCAGTTCATCCTAGATTGAAAAGTATGGTCTGATTTCGCATGGTGTCTTCGTCTTGTCATTTGGCCATCTTTGCTGTATGGTTTCAATGAGTTATTGCAGTGTCGAATCCTGTGTTGTTGCAGAGCGGATCGAACTGATAGGTACATGCTGCATCATATTAACAGTCTCTATTTCAGCTTCCACTGATCCAAAGGATGAACACTCAGGGAGGTACGCTCGACTCAAGGTGTCTGCCAACACCATGTCTTTTCCTGGTGAGTACACAACATCAACATCATACTTTTGAATACGCATCATCATTCTTTGTAGTCTTTTGGGTGCATTCAATAATGGCTTTTTCACTATGTTCTCTAAAGGTTTGTGGTCACTTTGTACTGTTACCTTGCGTCCATTCGTGTACTGATGGAATTTCTCCAAACAGAAAATCAATCGCTAAGAACTCCTTCTCTATTTGGGCATAGCCCTTCTCTGTCTGTGTGAGTGCTCTGCTTGCAAATGCTACGGGCTTACCCCTCTGGACCAGTGCTGCACCCAAACCTGTGTCTAAGGCATCACACTGCACCATCAATTCCTCCTCTGGGCTGTAGGACTTTAGCACCGGTGTGTTTGAAATAGTCTCTTTCACTTTGAAAAACGCCTGGTCATGCTGCTCTGTCCACTTCCATTCACCGTCCTTGTGTGTCAGCTGCCTGAGTGTCTGACAGTGGTCAGAGAGATGAGAACAGAACTTAGCCAGGTAGTTTACCATACCCAACAGCCTCTGAACTGCTTTTAACATCTGTTGGTTTTGGCATTTGTTCAATGGCACATACTTTTTCTGGATGTATCCTTAGACCATCCGCTGTCAGGAGATGTCCTATGTAAGTAGCCTCTTTTTCCCTCAGCTTGAACTTGTCCACATTCAGTTTGATGTTCTTTTGTCTGCATCTATTCAGGAACAGTCTCAGCTTCTCATCATGGTCTTTATGTGCCATTTCTTGTGTCTCACCTTGTCCCTTGATCAGCACATCGTCAGCAATGATGTACAGACCCGGCAGATCCTCCAGCGCCAGTGTGAGCTTACCCTGAAAGACCTCTGGTGCGGGGCTGACCCCCATTGGAAGCCTCAGCCATCGGTATTGTCCAAATGGCGTAGCAAATTTAGTCAGAAAGCTTGACTCTTCTTCTAATTTCACATGCCAGAAACCACTTTTAACATCATTACATTACATTTAGTCATTTGGCAGACGCTCTTATCCAGAGCGACTTACAGTAAGTACAGGGACATTCTCCCCGAGGCAAGTAGGGCAAAGTGCCTTGCCCAAGGACACAACATCATTTGCACCGGCCGGGAATCAAACTGGCGACCTTCAGATTACTAACCCGATGCTCTACCTGCTCAGCCACCTGACATCACATACTGTAAACACTTTAGCTTTGGCCAGATCTGGGAGAATGTCCTCAATTGTCTGCAAAGGGAAGTGGCTGCGCTTCAGCGCCTTGTTCAAGGGTCTTGAATCTATACATATCCGTAGTTTCCGGTTCTGTTTTTGGACAACAACCATTCCATTAATCCAGTCTGTGCTGCATTCTACAGGTGTGATGATTCCTCTGCGCTGTAGAGACGTTAGGCTGTAGGACAGGTGAAAAAATCACCTGACAAAATAACCTTTCACTGTCTTTGTTATGACATTTTGACATTAACTGACACAAAATAACCTCTCATAAACTAAAATAGAAGGCCTGATTATCAAACTTGAAGAACATATTTAGCTTTATGTGAGGTTGTCTTGCTGTAGCCTCTCCAGTGCACCTGTTGTCACTTTCATTTGCACCAAAACAGGTGATATTGATTCATAATTGCTTATGCTTCCTAACTGGACTGATTGATATCCCTGAAGTTTAAATGACAGTGTAATATTGTGGTGATTATGTGTTCCATACATTTTCAGAGCAGTGTATTTAGCTTTATGTGTTAGTATTAAATACTACTGTCATATGTGGTTGGTGGATGATGGCTATCATGAGACCATTATAATTGTGTCATGAATATTTTCCTTGACCTCAAGTACAGTGGTAACATTTTCACTTGTCGTAACGATTTTATTAAGTGCTATTACACTGTCAAATACTTGTATAACAGTGTCATTAATATTTTCCTTGACCTCAAGTACACTGGTAACATTTTCAATTGTCATAAAGATATCATTAAGTGTTAGTACACTTTCAAACGCTTGTATAGCAGTGTCATGAATATTTTCATTGACCTCAAGTACAGTAGTAACATGTTCATTTGTCATAAAGATATCATTAAGTATTATTACACTGTCAAATGCTTGTATAATGGTGTCATGAATATTTTCCTTGACCTCAAGTACAGTGGTGACATTTTCACTTGTCATAAATATATCATTTAGTGTTATTACACTGTCAAATGCTTCTATAACTATGTCATAAACATTTTCTTTGACCTCAATAGTGTGACAATTTAGAATTGTCATAAAGATGCCATTAAGTGCTATAACACTGTCAAATGCTTTTATAACAGGTCATTAACATGTTCCTTGACTTCGAGTACAGTGGTAACCTTTTCACTTGTCATAAATATATCATTAAGTGTTATTACACTGTCAAATGCTTCTATAACTATGTCACGAACATTTTCTTTGACCTCAACAGTGTTACAATTTGGAATTGACATAAAGATGCCATTAAGTGCTATTACATTGTCAAATGCTTTATAACAGGTCATTAACATGTTCCTTGACCTCAAGTACAGTGGTAACATTTTCACTTGTCATAAAGATATCATTAAGTGCTATTACACTGTCAAATGCTTCTATAACTATGTCATAAACATTTTCTTTGACCTCAACAGTGTTACAATTTGGAATTGTCATAAAGATGCCATTAAGTGCTATAACATTGTCGAATGCTTGTATAACAGGTCATTAACATGTTCCTTGTCCTCAAGTGCAGTGGTAACATTTTCTCTTGTCATAAATATATCATTAAGTGTTATTACACTGTCAAAAATATACACGTTAACTTTTTACTCAAACAGAGGGTTCCAACATATTTTCTCTGCAGGTACATTTTGTACAAAAATAAATAAATACAAATCCAGCCATAAGATATGGCTGGATATGGCAGAAGATAGTTAAGTAATGGGCAACTCTAGGGTAAGAAACCATGTGATTAGCAGAAAGTCCTTGTTGTTTTTCACCTCCCAGTTGGCCTCCTCCAGGTATTTAGCTAACACAGTCCTCTAGGTGTTCAATCTTTTGTCGATCCGTCTCGGTTTGTTGTTTCAGTTTGGCAAACTCCAACGCACCAATATACAAATAGCGAATATCATATTAGCTAGATTAGAACATATTGTCGTTATTGTCCACATGTTATAGCAGGCCTAGCCTAATGCCAATTTCAAACTTTCAGGCTCTATAATAAATTCTAGCAATTATTACCAAAGGACCTTTTGAGTTACACAAGTAGTTTAGGGGCAGCATTAATAGAAATTATAATAAAACTTATGATTACAATAGGTACAGTACCCTTACATCTAGCAAGCTAACGTAAATAGAGACAAGTTCATGCTTAATTTAACACCGCAACCCATCAATCGAATTTCACCAAATGCATCCGTACATTTTGCACCTGACTCCTGACTCCACCTGACTCCCTCCCATTTATGATAAGTGAAAATGTTACCACTGTACTTGAGGTCAAGGAACATGTTACATTTACATTACATTTAGTCATTTAACAGACGCTCTTATCCAGGGCGACTTACAGTAAATACAGGGACATTCCCCCCCGAGGCAAGTAGGGTGAAGTGCCTTGCCCAAGGACACAACGTCATTTGGCACAGCAAGGAATCGATCCAACAACCTTCACCAACCAGCTCAGCCATCTGACTGATGTTTATGACATAGTTATAGAAGCATTTGACAGTGTAATAGCACTTAATGATATCTTTATGACAAGTGAAAATGTTACCACTGTCCTTGAGGTCAAGGAACATGTTAATGACCTGTTATAAAGCATTTGACAATGTTATAGCACTTAATGGCATCCTTATGACAATTCCAAATTGTAACAGAGTTGAGGTCAAAGAAAATGTTCATGACATAGTTATAGAAGCATTTGACAGTGTAATAACACTTAATGATATCTTTATGACAAGTGAAAATGTTACCACTGTACTTGAGGTCAAGGAAAATATTAATGACACTGCTATACAAGCATTTGACAGTGTAATAACACTTAATGATATCTTTATGACAAGTGAAAATGTTACCAGTGTACCTTGAAGTCAAGGAAAATATTCATGACACTGTTATACAAGTATTTGACAGTGTAATAGCACTTAATAAAATCGTTATTACAAGTGAAAATGTTACCACTGTACTTGAGGTCAAGGAAAATATTAATGACACAATTATAATGGTCTCATGATAGCCATCATCCACCAACCACATATGACAGTAGTATTTAATACTAACACATAAAGCTAAATACACTGCTCTGAAAATGTATGGAACACATAATCACCACAATATTACACTACACTGTCATTTAAACTTCAGGGATATCAATCAGTCCAGTTAAGAAGCATAAGCAATTATGAATCAATATCACCTGTTTTGGTGCAAATGAAAGTGACAACAGGTGCACTGGAGAGGCTACAGCAAGACAACCTCACATAAAGCTAAATATGTTCTTAAAGTTTGATAATCAGGCCTTCTATTTTAGTTTATGAGAGGTTATTTTGTGTCAGTCAATGTCAAGATGTCATAACAAAGACAGTGACAGGTTATTTTGTCTCAGTTAATGTCAAGTTGTCATGACAAAGACATTGACAGGTGATTTTGTCTCAGTCAATGTCAAGTTGTCATGACAAAGACATTGCCAGGTGATTTAGTCTCAGCTAATGTCAAGTTGTCATGACAACGACATTGCAATGTTTGAATAACATTCAATGATGCTATGGTGTTTGGAACACGAGAGGAAAGTCTGTCAAGATATGGATCAAGGTAGCAATTAAAATCACCGCCCACAATTAAATTGGTAGTGCTGAGGTCCGGAACTAGATCAAATACTCTAAGAAAATAATTCGGGTCATCTATATTTGGACCGTGTATATTCAGAAAGTTGACAGGAAACAAATGAATGCTTCCAGCAATCATAATATACCTGCCATTTGGATCCGTGGTTGCTGAAGTAAGTTGGAATGGAATGCTCTTTCGAAAGAGAATGGCGACACCCCTGGCTTTGGAAGTAAACAGTGACTGACATACTCGATAGACCCAGTTTGCTCTCAGTCGCCTCTGTTCTATAGCTTTTATATGGGTTTCTTGCAGAAACACTATGTCTACTTTAAGTGACTGAGTGCGCAAAGACCTTACCTTGTTTAACTATATGCCCCAGACCGCGCACATTCCATGAGACCTGCGAAATGGTACTCATGGCTGTCTGGTTTTCATCGTTAGGCCCCAACATGTAGGCTACGCGAGTGGAAAAAAAGAGACAATCCAAGACACCCAAAAGCAAATATCAACAAACAAACACACTTATTCTGGCAGCTCCGGACAACATGAAACAACACGAATAGACCCCACCTACCTCCCCACAGAAACTTCCCCAAATGAAGCCTCGTTCCCCCCTCTTATGCTGACCGAGGGCCACCTGTCTAGGAATGAGAGCGCTCACGAAGTCAGTCAGATTTCCCTTTTCCTCTCCTTCGGGGATCCCCACAAACTTGACATTATTGCGCCTCGAGCGGCCCTCTAAGTCATTTGTCTTGGTTAGAAGAAAAGCACTTTACTTCTGTAGCTTGTTGATAGCGGTCTCCATAGACTGCAGGCGGGCGTCGTGGTCTGAAACCGTCTTATCTATTTCGTCCAGTCAGGTCGCCATGCTGTTGTGCGACGACTGGAGAGAGGCGAACTTCTCATCCAGTAGGTCGAACCGGGTGTAGATGGTCTTCTGGATCGTATCCTGCATGTTTTTCAAGTCCTCCATGGAAGAGGCGTGTTGGTCGTCGGGGGTGTCCTCGTTAGCCACTACCACGCTGCTGTTAGCTAGCCTCTGTCTTTCTTTTCTTTGGCTTTAGAGTTAGCGACAGTCGACATGTCTTGGTCTCAAACGATCATGCAGGGATATAGAAACATAAGTGTGAAGATATTTTCGAGCAAACTTTGTTAGAGACGGCAAATTTAAACATATATAAACTGAACGGAGAGGAGCTCTCGCAGAGACGTCTTACTCCATACGCAGCACACTAGCGCCCCACGTATTTTTTTCAATTGTTCACACGCAATTTTGAAAACCGGGTTAATTTTTTCAAAATATTATCACAATTATCCAAACACCACACTCAATTTGCATAATTCCTAGATTGTTTGTAAAATGACACACTTCAGTCAAAACATATACACATATTTGTGAAAATGCTATTAGTTCTCATTTTTTAACCAACACACTTCACACTGCTGTGATAAATAAAAAACACATTTGTAAAAAAAACGAATTTTAGGAAATAGCATGTGCTAGATTTTTGGCCAGACATAGGCCGGGTTTCCCAGATTCTTTAAGCTCTTAGCGCTTGCTCCTAAGAAGCTCTTAGCGTTAAGAGCTTCTTAACGAATCTGGGAATCCCGGCCATTGTTATTTAAGGTATAATTTAGATGGAGAAAGGAAAATGGGACAAAAAAGTGATTAGTTTGAGATATAGGGAGAATGTACACAAATAGGCCTACTATAAACTTACCAATCACTGCACAACACTGATGCTGCAGACTGAATATTTCAATTATTTATTTCAAAACTTACAGTATTTCTTACGATAATCAGTTACAGTAATCAACCAACAATGAAATCAATGAAACAAATAAAATCTGTAGACAAAAAAAATTACTGCATGAAGTACATACACTGACGCTGAAGAAAAACTACTGTAAAAGCAACAAAAATACTGTAACTATTCATCATCTCTCCGTCTGGCTGGATCAGGCCATAAGATTTCATCTACATCACAGGCTATGTCTTCATTGGAAAGACACTGTTGGAAGAATCGCCTTGTCTGACGAATCCACCCCTGCACAGAAGCTGCTTCGATATGATCACAGGCCTGCTCCATGGCCTGAATGAGGGGCAAACGGTCATAGGGCCGCAGGTCGTATACCTTCCACCGCCATGCTGAAAAAAACTCTTCTATTGGATTCAGGACGGGGGAGTATGGGGAAGGTATAATACTTCAAATTCAGGGTGCTCATGGAACCAATTCCGGACCAGAGCAGCCCGATGGAATGAGACATTGTCCCAAACGACAATGTACCGCATCTGGTCCACTTGGTTTAATGCTGTGACAATCTCGTGCAATCTGTCAAGAAATGCAAGTATTAGATTTGCATTATAGGGTCCCAGATTTGCATGGTGGTGGAGGACCCCATTTTGTGTAATAGCAGCGCAAAGGGTGATGTTACCCCCTCGCTGCCCTGGCAAATTGGTGATTGCCCTGTGTCCAATTACATTTCTCCCTTGTCTTCTTGTTTTCGTAAGGTTAAATCCAGCCTCATCCACGTATATAAATTCATGTTGAATTTCTGCAGCATTCATCTGCAAGACTCTCTGAAACAAAGTCAAATACAATAGGATGCTATTCAACATCTATTGCACAGTTTGTTTTTTGTGGGCCAGAACATGATGAGCAGTGCACAATACCACACCATAGTAAGAGGAACAATACATACCTCCACATACTCATTGAGCAGATGTTTCAGTCTCTCTGAATTTCTGTCAAGTGGTACCCGATACAGTTGCTTCATGTTTATTTGATTTCTCTTGAGGATTCGACCTAAGGTTGACAGAGATACTCGTTGGATGTCATTGAAAATTTGGTCATCATTGATGATATTGGCTTGGATTTCTCGCAGCCTGATACAATTATTGGTCAAAACCATGTTTACGATTGCGGCCTCTTGTGCACGAGTGAACATAGGGCCCCTTCCACCTTGGTGTCCTCGACCCTCAATCCTATGTAAAAAAAATACACATGCAGCCTACTGTTAAATGTCACAATAAACAATATTGATGATTAGTACAGCAAGCGTCAGTTTCATTGTACTGTGTGGTTAGCTTACGTGTTTTCTGGATGAAATGTCCGAATTACAGACGCAACTGTATTTCTGCTGAGATTTGGTTGAACTCTTTGTCCAGCTTCCATCAGTGTCAGTCCATGGTTGATAACATGGTCAATAAGTGTTGCACGGATTTCTTGAGTCAAATTTGGTCCTCGTCTTCTTTGTTCATGTTCTATCAACTTTTCAAGTCCTTCTTTACCTTTTCCTCTACCTATGCCTCTTCCTCTATCTCCTTCTACTCCTCTTCCTCTATCTCCTTCTACTCTTCTTCTACCTAGGCCTCTTCATCTACCTCCTTCTCCTCTTCCTAGGCCTCTTCCTCTATCTCCTTCTTCTCCTCTTCCTCTATCTCCTTCTTCTGTTCTTTTACCCAGGCCTCTTCCTCTACCACCTTCTCTTGCTCTACCTAGGCCTCTACCTCCTTCTCCTCTTCCTCTACCTGGGTCGCCTCCTCCTCTACCTCCTTCTCCTCTTCCTCTACCTCTTTCATCTCCTCTTTGAGCTCCCCCTCTCATTCTCACTCTTCCTCTTCTTCTTCTAGCTCCTTCCATTTTTGTTGAAGACAGGTGAAGTCACCTGCTGCCTTTTATAGCACACCTGAGTGCTGCGTTTTCAAATTAGCATGTGTGCTTCCACACCTGGTGGATGTGATTATCCAATTAGTTCATTAGTGTGGTCATTGGCAATCTGGGGCTTTGTAATGACAAGGAAGTAACCTCACAATCCTTATCTGTGTCTAAGGTGTGAACATGTGTGTAGAGTTTTAAAAATCACTGTGTGTAATGTTTTGCAAAAAGGGTGAAGCAGACCTTGTGTGTAATGTTGTGCAAATCTGTGGAGGTGTTTTGCTCATTGGAGTAGAATTTTGCAAATTGTGTGGAAATGTTTATTTTAGTGTGTAAACAATTGAAAAAAACTGTAATAGAGTAAAAACGATCGGACGAGTCGGGTAGAAGTCGGGTAGAATATCGGAAATGCAATACCACCAACATCCACCGGGGCCGTTGCCTTAAGCCGAGGGGTGGGGGTCTGGGTGCTCTTAATGAATTATGCAATATGAGTAGGCTTAAAGGGTCGATTGATTGCAAAACCGATTTTACCTAGTCATAGTTGAAAAATGACAGTTTGGTGTGTAAAATAGACATACAGTGAACCTCAACTTCTTTCCTATATAAATCTCACAATTTGTACCTGCTGCTGTGAAACGATAGCTTTCAAAAACATTTCCCGCTGTGACGTCCCAACGAGGCTCCACCTCTTTTGGCTCTTTGTCATGCCCCAACATTTACCTTCAGACCAGCCCACCGGTGTTCTGGCCCAGGAACATTGTTGGAGTTCACGTAGATATCAGACACTAGTGTCTGATAGGGAGTCAGATGGCTGAGCGGTCAGGGAGTCGGGCTAGTAATCAGAAGGTTGCCGGATCGATTCCCCGCAGTGCCAAATGACGTGTCCTTGGGCAAGGCACTTCACCCTACTTGCCTCAGGGGTAATGTCCTGTACTTACTGTAAGTCGCTCTGGATAAGAGTGTCTGCCGGATGACTAAATGCAAATTCAGGCAATGATGTAGGCAATGACGTCACCACGTCACTTACATTAAAGACGGTCAGTAACAAATTAACGGAAACTTGAAACACAACACTCTCCCCAACCACGTCCACTCACTGTACTTGTGCAAAGACAAATAAATATATTCTATTCATTGACTTTATATCTTTCGTGTAAGCCCATACTATAGCAGTTTGCAGACATACAACACAGATGAGACTCGGGAGAGTGAATTAGAGATAATGGTAGTGGTAGGGTCTGGCACTTTTCTGTTTCTCTTTTTTGCCACTCTTATGAAACATTTCTGGAGCGCCAAAGCTTTACCTGTTAGTGACTGCAATGCTGCAATATGACAACAATAATGTTTAATGTAACTGGCTTTTCTAACAGTACATCTGGCCCCGATGGTGTAGAACAGACCTGGGCATTTTACGGCCCCGCAGGCCATACCTGGCCCTTTGCCTGTCCCAGTCCGGCCTGTGTGAGGTAAATTAAAATACATGTGTTGAGCGGTAGGAAATCTGTAGTCCTGAAAGATTACAGTGATCAGGTGATTTAGGTATGTGCGCTTACGCAGCCTCACCAACAGGAAAACATCAAAAGCACGTATTGCTTTTGTATAAAGTTAATCAATTGCTGGTCTTTAACATAAATCTTATGTATTTTTGTGAAGGTTTACAGGTTTAAAAACACATCACTTTTGACATATTTTCATAGCCTTATTGTAACATGTATTTAGCAGCTCATAAAGTAACCAAATTAATATTGAAGAGAATTAAATTCAGCCTATTGGTTCGGCCCGCCACAACGGCTCCAATTTCTCATGTGGCCCTTCGGGAAAATTAATTGCCCACCCCTGGTCTAGAACCTCTCCTAGCTGCATTGCAAATCAAGACAAGAGCCTTTTCATAAGGCCTACTAACCCTAAGTGACTGGTTTTCGGATCCCCCCCCCCCCCCCCAAACCACCCCAATACAGTAAACCTGCACATTTTAGAGTGGCCTTTTATTGTGGCCAGCATTAATCATGCTGTCTAATCAGCATCTTGTTATGCCACAACTGTGAGGTGGATGGATTTTCTCGGCAAGAAGTCCTCACTAACACAGATTTAGACAGATTTGTGAACAATATTTGAGAGAAATAGACCTTTTGTGTACAAAAAATCAAACCGAATCAAATCAAACTTCTGATTAATAGGCCGACTCCCTAACCGCTCAACCCTAACCGCTCAGTCATCTGACCCCGAACAAGAGTTTGGCCAGGAAATAACTTCCGTACAGTATCTGAAACAGATGACGGACCTAGTTACATACCAGTTAATGCAAATTATACAAAGTAGCTAGCCTTAACTTAAAGTAACTCCTACTTTGTATGTCTAGTCGTAAAATGTTTGTGTTGCTTGACAACAGTACAGCGGAGTTGGGGAATTATTTCGTGTTTCCAATAAGGCTAAATGATAATAATTTATTAATAATTTATTATAGTTAATTTCAGTTGAACAATTATCATTATTTTAATCTATTATGACTTAGAGAACATGCAGTCTTGCAATTTTGTGGATTTTATCGATGTCTTTTGTTACAAAAGAGAGTACAGAAGAGAACCTGCAGTTACCCTGGTAGAAGGGAGGTGAGTAAGGTTCACCATATTGCCATTGCCTGGCCAGCAGCATTGGTGCTTCAGCTGGTTCTGAAATGACATATATCACATACTATTTGAAATTGAATTATACATTGATAGTTATAGAAGTGGTTAGATTGAAAATTAGGTGTTATGTTAGGATGAATTACCTTTCTGGTGATAAGGAGATCCATATGGCTTCTCGTCATTATTCAAGTCTGCAAAAATAACACTTCTTGAAAACGTATATCAACTTTTATTATTTATTGATTGCTAATTTGATTACCTGCAAGTGGTCTCTGGGATGTGTGTTTTTCTTAAGTCCACGTAATTTATTGTTTTAACCATACCTGTCATGACTATTCTGAGTCGGACCACTCTTCTTTTAGGGTTCTTCTTCACTCTCCTGATCATCTAGGTCACATGTGTCAAACTCAAGGCCTGCTTAAATGGTGTATTGAAATAAGTCTACGCTGCTTTACAGCGTGCAAACTACATCTATCACAATGCATTTTGATTATGTTACAACAAAGTGACGACATCCCGCCAGTGTATATGCACATCAGTGTTTAACACAAAGTTCCAAGTTTAACTGTGGGTGAATGCGAGCACTCCAATGCAGCTGGTTCTCAGAGTGACCAGACGTCCGGTTTTACGGCCCCTTGTCTGGACCGCTGTTGCGTGTCCTCCTTTTTGCCCTTTTGTCCTCCTTTTTGATACGTGCCTACGTGAGTGGTAAATTGCGACGGTGGGCAGGAAGGGTCCTGCCCACCGTCGCAATTTACCACTCACGTAGGCTTTCAGATGCCAAAAAGAAAGCCATCCTTTAAACCTACGTGGAGTTCAGAACTCCACTTTGCCACTAAGAGCAGTAAAGAGCAATATCATGCCTTCTGTAAGCTCTGTTGCATTGATATAGACGTGAGTAGTAGGGGGAGGGGCTTTAGAGCGGTTTGCCTGCGGTATGAAACGGCACGAGGATTGTTGTTTATTTGTATTACTTTTATCACTTGTATAATTGTTTTTATTGATTTTATGTAAAGCACATTGAGCTGCAATTCTTGTATGAAATGTGCTATATAAATCAATTCTTCTTCTTCTTCTTGCATGCCCCTTTTCACCAAGCTTATGGTGACGCCAGTGGAAGATTGGAGAACCAATTGCCAACCCATGTGAAACCTAAACCAGTATTTCTATCACAGCTATTTTAACATTTTCACCCTCCTTTTCAGGGATACCGGCAATCCGAAGATTCCATGGCCTTTTGTACGCCTCTGTTCATCCAACTTTCCCCCTTGTTGCTTATTTTGACAACAGGGAAGCAAGTTGATCCTTCATCATGTTTGAGTTGGAAACGGCAGTCTTGTCAGAGACAGACTCCAATTTAGCCCAGAGTTCATCAATGAGATGAGATACATGACACAGATTTTTATTGCAATTAACTTGTTTTCAATTAACTTGCCTCTCAAATGCCTCCAAAAGAACTGCATTTGATGGCTCCAGTGTGTGACGATTCTTGGTAGGAGTATCTGGGAATAAAGTTAAATTTTCTGTTCCAATGTCCTCAGCAGATGCCTTACCCCTCTGCCTCATTCCATCTTGTTTGAATTAAGGTTAAGAAATAGTATAAATTGGCAGTGATATTATCAACAACTGTATTTTGTAAAATACTGTTTACTTATTGGGAAAAAAATGTATCCTGAAAACTATAGTTCAAGTTCAAGTCTTTTATTTGTCAGATGCACAGAACAACACAAGGTTAGACTGGGCACTGAAATTCTTAAGACAAGACAACGCAAGCACCTGACATAACATATAAGTACACAGAACAAATTTACATCTATGTTGAGCTTAGATAAGTGAACTTCCTGAATATACAGATAGCAATAAATAAACGACTATACTAACCCTAACACTAAAACTTCTAAAATTACAGATAACAATAAATAGTACGCTATACTAACCCTAATGCACAAAAAAAACTGTTTCAACCCTATAACCTATCTAACCTAAGTGGAGTACAGTGCAATAGTGCAAATTTGCAGATCAGTAGTGCAATGTTACTGTGCGGTGGGCCAAAGCTCAAAATCGTGCATTTGAACGATCCCTGGCGATGGAGGATCTAGATTTTTCTGTATCGCTTTAAAACTTTTCTACAACCCTTAAAAAATGTGTTGGCATGTCCAGTTCTTGCACATTTTTCAAGGAACAAACATTTTGTTTCTTTATCGACACAGGCATGTTTTCCGAACAACTATGGTCCGCATCCAATAGGAGCTCATATACATGACAACTTTATAAAATCCACCAATTGTATACCCCGATATTCAAGGAGCGTAAAGTAGGAAGTAAACATTCACATATGCATATTGGTGAGCCGGTCTATTGTCAGTGGGTGTCTGGGCTTCAAATGTATGGAAAAAAAGTAAAACAAATGGGTAATTCAGGTATTCTCTAAAGAAGTATTGCAACATTCCACTTAACGAGCATATTTGTTATATTATAGCGCTGCTATTAATCATCAGAGCAAGTTAACAGTTAAGTGATAATGAAATATGCATAACATTGTTCAAATAAATGTCAAGTAATGTTTGAAGTGTGTGTCGCCTAAACATATAATAATAACAGGAATCAATGACACGGAATTATAATTAGCCAAGAGTAGGTATACCACATCAGTAACACTTATCAGTACATAGTGACTTCTCTGCACACGTGGCAAGTTGGAAAACGGACCTCATTAGCATAATACACGCATGTGCACAATTAATTGTATTGCTAGCAGTGTATTCAAGACCACAAGTAGTTGCAATCATGGAATGCTGTATGCATGTAGGTAGCTAACCAAAAGATTTAATCTACCCATTTACTGAAGCTAGTTGGTCCAAGTTTGTTCAGAGTCCATTGCAATTGCATAATGTTGACAGCAAGGAAAGCATTCTTGCAGAAAAAGCAGTAGAAAGATTCAACTTAGATTCAGCACCTCAGAACCATAGGTAATGTTGGATTTCACAAGGGTGCTACAGTAACTTCACCAACACAACAAATATAGCTAAAGCACAAAGAGTGAAAATGCAGCTCTGGAGAAGCTTTTCCAAACAGAAGGTGTGTAGCAAATTCTGTATTTTGTTTGGCAAGATGTACAGTGGGGTCAGTGTATACAAATAACCTACTGCAAAATCTATTTTGCTGTTACAATCTAAGTGCACCACATTTTATTTGAAAATGAGTTTACAGACATTGCATGCTTATTGAAAGCACAGACAGGATGGGACATGATGATCAACCCATTTGACCAGACCTTGGAGGGAGAAAGTCACATAACATCATGAAAACTAGTTTCAGATGCTGTTGTCAGTGATATTTTTGAGGCTGAAGAGAGAATGCCTTTGTAGAGTTTTTACAATAAAGGCTATAGAGTGCTTGGCTGGACCTGTTGTTAGTTTCCTCCAGGATCACAATGACTCTTATTGAGTGACTTGTTGCTCTTGAAGGTTAGTTATAACGAAGTTAAGTCTTGTACTCGCTGTGAAATGTTTTACTATGGCTTATTCTTCTACAGGTACAGTCCTGCACTTTTTTGTGGTTCATGTTGTTTTAATTTGTAACTTGTATAACTGCATGCTCTCATGGGTCTTCCCTTTTGGCACTTGTTTAGTTTTTTCACAATGTATGCTTCATGTTTTGGCTGCTTGCAATGTTTGGGACTACCTCGTTGTTATGATCAGTGACCTATGCTCTTTTGTAAAGCTCTCTCTTGGAAGTCGCTTTGGATAAAAGCGTCTGCTAAATGCATAAATGTAATGTAAATGTAATGTAGAGTGAACAGATTAAAAACATCATCTTTAGATGTTTGAGGACAGAGCAAGAAAAACAATCACGAAGGTTAAAGGTCGGGAAATAACTTTTAGAGCAGACTGAGATCTAACGCTCTTTTGATTATGTTGACACAGCTCAGTCTCCCTTCACCAGCCAGCTCAGTCTACAGTACACTCAACAAGAGGTAGACACAAAACAGCTTACACCCTTCTACCTGGAACACATTAAACTATCAGTAATTTAAAAACACAGTCCAACTCGGATGTTGTGTATTACTTTTTACAGGGTTTTTGGGGATCACTTGCAAAGGCTACCCCATTCAGGGACAGCCAGGGTCGATTATAAGTCTCCACTAAACACGACAAGAGGAAGACCCAAGACTACATAAACACTTTCAACATGCTACATATTATGGTATTCGTTGTATAAAAACATCTCAATAATATTCTCATATTTTTTTGTGTTTTTGGCTATCCTGACTTCAGCCAGCTAAATCTCCAGTATCAGTGAGTGCCAGTTTAACAGTTTTAATCACCGCCACTGATTAAAAAAATGAAGAAAATAAAGTCGATTAAAGACAGACAGAGACACAGAAGGCAAATATTTAATTAAAGCTCAACTGACCTACCATTGTGGTGCAGAGACTTGTATGCTTACTAGGCTAGCTACTTGACCCATGGTCACTTTGTAAAAACAACCTATCAGCTGATCCTGTTATGAACCATTTGATTAGCTAAAAAGATGCTACACAAGTTTTGGTTGGTTGGAGAGTTTATGTAGTTGAGACAATTGCCTGATAAAGTTGCTAACTTGAACTAAGTTACAGAATTTTTTTTGCAAGAATTGGATGTGCCAACGAATAAAAATGTTTTAAGAAAAAAACAACGTTGATAATTTCAAAAATCCAGCTCCTCCATCGACGGGACAGGTCATTTAAAAAACTACAGCAGATACCACCTACTATATAATATTCACATTTAAATAAAGGTTTACATTTAAGTTGTTTGCTTAAGTGCCCACTAGATGGCAGTATGAGACCACAAATGGCAAGGGCAGCGCCTTTGGGCAAGGTGATGGGTATGTCCAAGCATAAATTGTGGCGCAACAGCAAGCAAGATAAAATAAAGATAAAACTGATTAGAAATAATCAGAGTTGAAGACAGCTGGGATGTATACAGAGTAAGCTAATTCAATAAGTAATACCCAGGGGAAGAATCTCCGCTTCCTCCCACTTTACAAAAATGAAGCCAAAATATCCCGGATGTGTGCTGTCTTGCGCTGGCAATGTTATTTGGAGCCGTCTGCGCAGTAGTGATCGGGTGGTGGAGCAGCAGTATCGAGATCCCAATCAACACGAGTCTGACTAAATCACAAGCGCACACTAACCCCTTTTTTTTATCGTCAAATAATGAAAAACAAACTGACCAGAAAAATGAGCACTTGAACAGACATCAGTATTATAATAATTACCTATGTTTTATAATAAAGCACTTTGAGCTGCAATTCTTCTATGAAAAGTGCTATATATATATAAAGTCTTACTTACTTACCTAAAATGACAGAAACCATCTTTGAAAAAGATGGACTTCGTTTGGCTCATGTACCATCCGCAAACATGGAGGGGGCAGGACCTATACTGCAGCCAGCCACCGGGCGACCAAGATATTTTGGCTTCCTCTTTGAGGGGCTGTTACTGGCTGTTTATCAATCCGAAGAACACTAAGAATGCACTTACGTTCTTGAGAAGAACGTTCTTGAGAAGAACGTTCTTGACAAGCGTCTTGCGAGAGAACGGTCTTGAAAGACTGCGAGGACGGAGAACATGATGAGATGTGTGCTCTTGCAATGACTTCTGGGAAATCAGATGCGTTCTCGCTGGCCAAGTCACCAACCGACGCATCCTAGATAAAAGGGGCGGTCAAGAACACTTCCGGGTATTTTTGACGTTCTTGGTGACTTGTGTTCTTTGGATTGGAACCGTACTTGGGCAATGAAAGATGACGTCATCCGTCAAACATTGATTGATAAACGGCCACTATGTCCATTCTTTTTACAGTCTTTAGGTAATACACATCTTCTTTGGTTTTCAATGGCAGTTGGCAAACCAGGTGCATTTCCACCACCAACTGGACTGGAGTGTGATACAGGATTAAATCGCTTAAGTTTATCTCCCCCACACAAATAGACAAATACTGAATGATAGCTACGTAAAAGCCCACATGATCTCAGTAGGACAACATACAGCCCAAAGCAGACGCTACATCAAAAAGGGGGTGGGTATGTTGGTCCCAACGTCAAAAAGGGGTGAGCATGTTGACACAAACCAATAGCATTGAAGCGTAGATGATCCAAACAATCTAAAATGTTCAAAACCGCCATGTATAGACCTCCATTTTGGTAGTCTAAAGACGGCAAAATGTGTTTTGGCACACTTCGCTTTCCATAAAGTTAGACGGTAATTGGGTGTGCCTGCCTTCGGCAGGGTAAACCTTTGTTCCCTCACATATATATTTATTGGGGTGTGCTTGCCTTCGGCAGCACGAACCATTGTTATCTCACATATATATTTATATATTTTTTTATTTTTGCCCCCCTAAGGCTCAGTCAATATTTGGACCACATAGACAATGCCTGTGTCAAAATGTTTGTCTTGGTCTCGATTGCGTTGCTTGTATTTGGATTTACGTTCCGTTGCACAGTTTAGCAGGTTACAACGTTTTTTTAGGGACAAAATACCTTTTGTTGACGAAGGGTAACCTGCGCTAGCTACGTCACCACGTCAACACACGTTAGCAGCTACGTCACCACGTCAACACACGTTAGCAACGACGCATGGATACAACGTGATAGACTTTTTCTAGCTCGCAAATTGGAGCTTGGATTACGAGTGAAAAATACCACCCCCCAAAAATCACAACCATTTGGCTTTGTAGAGAAAGCGATTTCGAGTGGAACTGCGATCTCGCATTTTTGATTTAGGTTGTGACAGTCTTTGAAATTTGAGCGAGTGCAGGTCGCCCGTGAGACCGCCTCGTCTTTTAGGCGGCAGCCATGCTAGAAAGCGTCATAGTAGTATTTTTTGTAGCTAATTTTATAGTTAAATTTTACACGAAAACACAGAAAGAGGGAAATGTTATGACGATATGACTATTGTGAAAACAGCCAGGTGGTGAGATTTTAATAAAGGTTAGTGTAAAAACGTTGATTTGTTTGCTACGTGAGAGCCTGTCAGCCTCCATTGACGATTGCGTAAGCAACAACAGTTTTCAACAGTGTTGTCACTCAGTCAACTGTCGATCTGCGTCTGGTGAGTATTTTCTTAATTTCGTACCAGGGTCAATTCTACATCTAAACGGACAGCAGTGTTTTAAAGATATGGCGATTGTGAAGACAGCCAGCGGGTCAGCATATTTTTGTGATTTGTGTAAAACTTGGAATTTGAGTGAGACCGCGTCTTGTTTTGACGTTAGCCTCAGAGTCACAGACTCTGCTCGCCCACTGGCAAAGCCTACTACTACTAGTAGGCTACAGTCATGGGCGTCGCCGCAATGTAACTTGGGGGGGTCCCCCAATAAAAGTTGTTTGGACCCCCCCACATTTGCGATCAAAATATTAGTGCATGACTGGTCTACTAGTCCAGTGATCTTTCCATTGCTTCACAATCAAATCCGTTCCACTTTATAAGTAGGGAGAATACCCATAGCAATAGAATTCCACTCCACGTTTTCTAGAAAAACAGCATCCACCACGCAGATTCAACTCCCATACTCTTTGATCGACGCATCGCGCTGTAGCTAGTAGCTCTTCAGACATGACTGTTCCACAGACGAGATGGACATAAGGAGGGTTTTTTCGAAGAAGAGGAAAGTAAGTCAAAGTTGCCCAGTTTTCCTTTCAGTGGCCAAAGCACCCTTATAAGACATTCTCTGACTATAATAGCATTAGTTAAGTCACAAAGATCCTTCTGCAAACATTATGATTATTGCTAGCTAGGTAAGCAAGCTTTTTACCTACATCTAGCACTAGGTAATACCATACTTTATTTACCCATTACAAGTAGAACAGCATTTCAGGGTCCAGACTGCGACAAAATGGTCGCATTTTGCGACCAGTTTTTTAGACAATGCGAGCATCTTTTACAAACACTCGCGCATGTGCAACCGACAAATTTTGAATTCATTGAGTGTGCACAATGTCAGCACATGTTAGCAACGACACAGATACGACGTTCTAGTATGACAACGATATCAGTGTTCCTTCTGCATTAGTGCCGTAGCTAAAAGTCTAGGAAAGTTGAGGCTATTTTTCGCTAGGTACCTATAAACCTAGCTAAAAGTCTTGGAAAGTTTAGGCTATTTTTTACTAGGTTCCTACGAACGTCTTAATCTGCCAGACAATTCTGCCAGCGTTGCTACTCCATCCCTGCCTGTGTTTGAGCTGTTGCGCTGTTATACTCAGCAAGTATTGTGTTGTAGTGTCGGAGGACTGATCAAAAAGTGCATCATACATTTAAGTCATTTAGCTAAAACTTGCATGTACAGTACGTAATGTCACATTAAATAATGTATTTAAACTCAAGCTTATATGGTGCGTCGCTGTATATCAGTTGTAAAAATGACAGTAAAAAAAACGGACCCATCTGCAACCGACACAGGCACACCCCACAATTTCCCCAGAAATTGTCCCAGGGGCGATTCTAGGATCAGACCTTTAGGGGTGTTCAGCCCCCAATGAGAATGTGACATGAATACAGTGCCTTGCAAAAGTGCTAAACGTAAACCCCCTTGCTAATATAAATCCCTAATTTCACTGGATAACAATTAATACATTTATGTATTATTACGCAAAATATTGAATGAAAAAACTAAGGCTGTCCCGTTCTTCATGAACGACCAGCATCAAATGATAATAAACAATATATTTAAAATATATTATTTTTAGGGGTGCTTAGAATAAATGTAGGGGTGCTTGAGCACTCCTAAAAAGGGTCTAAAATTGCCACTGAATTGTACCCTCTCTAGTTACAGTAATAAATGCATTGCAGGTCAATATAAGGTGTGCCCCTAAATTTTCTGCTTGCGCTCCTAAAATTTTCAGTCAGGAGCTACTGTGCTCCTAGTAAAAACAGTTAGTCTGGAGCCCTGCATTTGTTGATTTCTTAATCTGGGTCTGAAATATGTTGTGCTTTTGGCCGTGTTCAGACCTAGGCGTCTGTTTCAGGCAGAAAGAGGATGTTTTTTCCAAGTAGCTACAAAAGAAATTGCTGGTGTTATATGGTATTATGGTGTGCCATAACAACCGTGAGCTAATCTGGAGTTAACCTTAGCTAACATGCTAGTTTTTCTAACGAGAAAAAAACCTTTATTTCAGAATTGTCTTCCAATTTAAATAAGGTTGCTCAACTTGTAATTTTGGCAATTCGCAGAATTTAATTGCTACATGTTAGTCTGTAACATGAAGGCAAAACTGATTCAACCATAAGAACCATATATCATCTGAAAGTTTATACCCTCAGGATGTTATCTAATGAGACAAGAGACACGTCTATCTCTCCATATTAGTATGCTGCCCATGCATAATAAATTCGGTATTGGTAAATGGAGTAGGCTATATGTTTTTTCTAAAAGCTTACATCCTAAGGATGTGATCTGTGGAAAAGACTACAGGTTTGAACACAAATTTGATCATTTCTGAACTGTCCAGTCATGCTTTAGGGAGATGCAATTTTTTTTATGTAGCCTACATAATTATTAGGCTACTAAACCTATACCAATTGTGAATTTCATATGCTGATAACACGATTTACATCTCAGAAGTCTTCATATGAAAAATCTACATTAAGCTTATTATTATCAATTATGAAAGAATGCTCAATGCATCTCCATGTCTCCTTAACCGTCTCTGGAGGAGGGGATACCTCTCTGAATTGCTCCTCCCAAGGTTTCTTCAATTTTTTCCCCTGTTGGGAGTTTTTCTGGGAGTTTTTCCTTGTCTTCCTTGAAGGTTGGTTGAGGGGCAGTTCTATGGGCGCATGTGAAGCCCTCTGTGACATGCTTGCGTGTAAAAAGGGCTATACAAATAAATTTGATTTGATTTGATACAGGTGGTAGAGAGTGAGTCAGAGGCAGGGGCAGCATGCAGGGGCAGTGGAGACAGCTCTGTTGCTGAGGTGAGTGCTGAAAGGTGACAAATAGTTGAAGATGTCCCATTGCTTATTGGGAAGTTTAGTTTTCAAAATATTTTTATGTCCAGCCCCTCAGTATATGTATAACAACTACGGTAAATAGTTGTGGTAAATGCACCAGAATGCGGGAACTTGCATCTAATCTAACTTTTCAACCCCAGTGTACTCTGTTGCTTAGCGACGTCAGCTGATTTGAAGCCTAAAGAATGTTCAAAGTCTATGAAGTTCAACGTCTTTGGCGAACTATTTTTCTGCTGATCAACAATACGAATGGTAACAAATACATTGTAAAAAGACACACTGTGTTATGTTATTTTTGTTGGCAAATAGCCGTGTAATAAGCGGGATAATATAGGCTATAGAACACCGGTCATTATAGGGAAAATAAGCCCCTTCAGGGTGTGCTAAGGAAGAATTCGAGTGGCACTGTGTAGATCTGAATTGTCAAGGGATATGGTTTTAATACAATTTATTAGACTATACAATTACATAAACAAAGCTTTGTTGATCAGTCTCAACGAAGGAGGTGCCATCCACACAGGTCGTTCGCAGGAGTGATGCCAACCATCACACATGCACTGCCTTATATAAACTTAAGATCAAATGGCATTCTATAAGGTCAATCAATCAATGTAGCAAACTCTGTGATTGGCTAACTCAACTTAGTGACAGTTTGAAACAATACATCTCCGGTGTGTCCCAAAGTTCTTTGATGTCACAGCTCTCTCCAGAGCAGTAGATAATAAAGCCACAGGGGTTGACCAGTCAAATGGTCAACTGTCCTTTGTGTGACCATCTTCAAACAATCCTTTTAATTAACACAAACAATGAAACAGGACACAGTTCTTCTAGCCAAAGTTCAGAGCAACTGTCTCATTGACCCCTTACAGTAACCAGAGGACAGAAGGCCATATAAGATGCTTCACCCATCCCCCAGGGCAAGCTGCCCACAGAGCCATCAGCACCTCACATTCCTTTGAACTCAACTTAATGATCTTCCCTTCCTGTCTCTTACCAATGAACATAGAAGATTATAGATTTCATACACATACATCTATGCATATGACCAACATTTCCATTACATTTCCATTCTTTTTTTTTTTTTTTAAACAACACCATAACTCAAACTAAACTTAAAAATAAAAATCAACATCAAAATAAGTATGCAATGCAACTCAGTAAAAAACATCCATACCGAATACAAACATACACAAAGCAAATGTATTCCCATCAATCTAAACATACCCTTATATTTAGAACATCAGAAGCAAACACATTAATATGTTCTTCTGTAAATCTGATTTCATGCTATCATTCACATTGACCTCTTCTTCCATCTTCAGTTGACTGTAGGCAATCTTCTTTCAGGCAGTGTAGTCTTAGTCGAACCAATTGCAAACGACGATCAAATTGCTCACAGCAACTTTCAAAGAACTGCACTATGCGCACAGACTCTGAGTTTTCCTTGGTACTACGCAGAACGCGCATCCTCTCCTTCCGTCTCCAGGCAAGGCGCACGCTCACAATGGTTAGCGTGTATCCACGTTGCTCTCCCCTCGATCCTAACCGCCGAATTAGTCGTCAAGAGAATCTGGTATGGCACCAGGACTTGCGTTTCAGGTCCTTCACCACGATCCAGTCCCCTGGTATCAAATTATGCAGCGGTCCAGTCACCGGAAGAAGAATAACCTCCACCTGCCTGTGAATCTCACACAAAGTACACTACAAAGGGTTGCACAGTGATAAACAAGCACATTCTCACAAAGGTCAGTTAAGTTAGTAAAGTTAACTGACTTTGTCATGCCCTCTGCCCCCTAGTGGCGGGTCGTTTGTGTTCCCCGGTTGTGGGTGTGGCCATGGTCTCCGGTCCCAATTACCCACTCACTCTGCCTCAGTCTTCACACCTGTCTCCCATCAACTCATCAGCCCTGCAGTTTATCAACCCTGGTTTTCCCATCATTCATCGCCGGATAATAGTTTTGTCTACCCTCGGTAGTATGCTCCCGGTTCCTGTTAAGACTATTTGTTGTGTTATTCCTGAACTAACTTTTTGCCTGTGCCTCCAGGATCACCAACCTTGCCTCCCAGCCAGACCCCGTACAGCCTACCCTGCCGTCCTGTCTGTTTTTGTCATCACCATCAGTCCCCTCTGCACTTACCCCAACATTAAACCCCTCTGGACCTTCCCTCAGTTTTTTTGCGTGTCTGTGTTGTGCACTTGGGTCCACCACCACCACCACCCCGTAACAGACTTCTTGTCGTCCGACTTCATCTTCAAATCCCATTTTCTCATTCAACTGAAGTAATTGACACAATGTTGACTCCTATCAACTCCAAAATAACTTCCTTAACCAAGTGTGACCCATTATCATTATATATCCTCAAAGAAAAATCTAATTGAAGAATAATCTAAATTACCAAAGCTGGCCACTGAGCCAAAATCTGCTAGAGACGTCTAAACTTACCATCCAACAACCATTACAATATCACATCTCCAAAATATAACTCTAAAAAATCCATCTATCAATACTCAAATAGTTTCTCAAACCTTAACTTTGAAGCTTAACGTGTTAAATTCCTTTTCCCATATTACTTGTTCCACCAGAGTCTGACAAAATGAATGTGCATTCATTACAAATCCCCTTTTATGTTAAAATGAATATATCACACAAACTGTAGAGGCATGATCTTTCCATGTGTTAACTGAGCAAAATCTCAAGATAAATGTGTTATGCAGACCATACAACCTCCAATTCATTCTCATATCCTTCCTTTTTCCAAAACGCATTTTCCTGTGGATTAGTCCAAATCTCCATTCCACCATTCCTTTCTCCATTTGTCTGCTGCATTCTGTAATTCTTGTAAAATATACTCAAACAAAAACACAATTCTCACTCTGGGTTAAATACAGTCAACCATTTTCAATTTAGCAGTATTTCATCAAACCCCCACAATCTTACCACAGAGCCAAACTTCTGCTAAAGTCATAAAACCATAAAACCCCCATAGTCACTTTCTGTTTGGATCAGTCAGTCATCAGTCAGTCATAAATTACTAAACGTCATCTCTTCCTCTCTAAGAAGCCCGCGCTTCCCTTAAAGAATCTGTGACAAATATTGCAACAAACTCACACAACAATTTTTCTCAAGACTCCTATAAACCCAATTTTTTTAAGTTAAGCTTATCAGAACATGGCAACACCATCTCAGCACTTCCTGTAAACATATGTCAACATCAAAAACATATTCTAGTTAGTTCATCATTGCTTGCAGGCAATCTAGAAACCTTCTCCAGCTAGTTTCAGCACTAGCATTTCCCTGTGAAATAATCATCATTGTTAGAGTGAATCCCACATTTGCATACATCAAGTTGTTCTACAGGTGAAAAGAAGAAACTCCCTGTTTCCATACCTTTCCCAAATTCATATGTAACACCAATGATGTATTTAACCATCAGCTAATGTGTTTAACTCTTTTCCCTTTTATGAATTGACAAGCTTACACTGAAGCAACCAACTTTTGAACCAATCTTTAGAGAATCAAACTATTTTAGAAAACAACCAAATTAAGAATAACCTCAACTTTTAATCTCTTATTATCTTTTCTTAAAAACACTTTAAGAACCGTTCAAATTACTACCTTTATATTTGAGATTCTCTTCTATTTTTTTGTATTTAAATTCACCAAATCAAATCTCTCATTGTCCAAGACATTAGAAAAACCATCCACTACCCCAAATCAGAATTTAATCTGCATGATTCCAAAATGAAACATAAATCTTAGCCAAACTTATACCCCCTATATATTTCTATATAGGTTAGATATGTAGAGCTTCATAATTTGCTTTGGCTGCAGTCCAAAACAGGCTAATTAGCACAAACCATCATAACCACAATTTATCAGACATAATGAGTCTTCCGAAATCATTTAAAACCCAAAAGTTATAATAACCCTCTTCATGCACCAATACCACAATAAAACATCCTCATCACAGCCTAACTGTTCATCCCAAACATTGTGACAGGCTCTGATAAAACACCCAAATAAAACTTAAAACCATATTACAATCAAACTCAAATAAAAATACATTGTAATAATTTTCTCTTTCTCATTTCAAAACCAAATTACATCCAAAACTCTATCAAACTCTTAAAAACCTTAGATTTTACTTTTTTTAACTTAAAATGTTTGCCCATATACTTCTTCAAAGCATATGCATAGTTCCTTTTTCTTTTTAAACCTTTAAATTCACAATCTAACAAAAGAAACATAACCCCATAAAACAAAACCTTGTTCTTTAACTTTTCAAATGTCTTATCAAAGCATGTAATACAGAATACTCCTTTGAATATTCTTATATGTACCAGCCAAAACACCCTTAGCATGCGTAATGCACGGATCTCAAATCTCAAATTGGCAGACCAAAAACCCCAAAATGAAAACATTTAACTTTACTATTTTGTAGTTTGTATATGGTTTAATGTAACACTTCTCACTTTTACTCTTAGTTTTACTCAATGAATCAACTCAAATAAACATAGCTTATCTATCAGCACGCATTTTAAACTCGAATCAAACAAGCGCTCTGGGACAGAGCAATACTCTGAAACTTTTTTCTTTTTTTTTGTTTTGACAACACAGATGGTTGGCGCTTACCTTCTCTTCACTTATCACCTCTGTAAGATCTCAACGTAACGGGACTCTGTTTTAGCCCCCATGCACCTTTCTCCATTTCTCCTCGGAATTTCTAACACATAAAATGTACTCAAACAAACAAAAACCTTGTTAACAAATGTATCAAAATACTCATCACGAAACATTTTCAAAAGCAACCAAATTAGTAGCCTATGTAAAACTCGCTCCAAAATCATCTATTACTCTAAATGTGCGTTTTTGTCAATTTCTCAAATTTACATCTGCGCATGCGTCATACGCTTCCCATCCTGGATCTCAAATGTCAAGCTGTAATTCCTTTACTAGCCTGTACCCGCCGCCATCGCTGTTGAGTCTGTCTGTAAATTTGTTAGCTACAAATGTCGCTACCACAATTGCAAATTCCACTTCCTAGACTCTCCTCGGTCTCCGGACAGCAAAATGCACTTTCTCCACGTTTTCGTTGTTAGCCATTAGCTAGCTAACAAAGTCACAGCTTTGATCTTTTCCTCTCAGATCCCAAAGCTATCCTAACAATTTGTAACAGACTTCGTTCAACAGGCTGGCCTAAAACGGAACTAAAATCATATCAACCTTTCTAATCACGTCTTCATAACCCTTTACATATTTCTTTAAACAACCATCACATCTGTGAACTTCCCACACAAATGAAAATAAAAACCATCGATTGCTTCCATGTCAATGGATATCTAGTACGCACATGTTAAAATCAAACGTAGATATTACAGTAACCTCATTCACTTAACACAAAACCAAAGCAACATTTCCAGATAAATTAAATACATAGGCCTAAACAAAAAATATTCCTTTAACAACGTAAACTGAAATTTCCGTTTGAACACATAAAAACTCTATAAACGTTTCAATAACCTTGGATTGTAATTCTTCGAATGAATATCGCTTTCGTTGCCAAAACTGGCCTTTACCAATTATCTGACCCAAGAAACGAAATTTAGCAGCGCAATAGCCTACTATCCAATATCGAATCAAGCTCATAAAGATAGAAACTCGGTCTGTACATGATTTCCAAATCAAAAGTATGCCAACTCACAATATTTTCTTAACTTTGACAAAGAAACAGAAACACACATGTGTTTTCAAACCAATACATTTCTCTTTTCAACGTCAAATTCTCTTTAGATGAGTGTATTATTTTTTTATTTTTTTTTCACTCATGATGCTGTGGGCCACTGCACGCAGAATGAGCCGTTAGACTCAAGCGCATGCGCCTCTTTTAAAATGGAGAATTCAGCCAAAGAATTAACATTAGCATTTTCAAAAACAGACTGTCTCCATCCTCAAAACAAATCTGACAGATGTAAAATCTAACATCAAATATCGGTTAACACACAGTTGTAAAACAATATAACAAGCCAATTGTCTCTCCTCTACCAACAATGTCATAACCGATAAACATCCATAATAATCTGAAGAGAATATAACAAAGTCTCTCCCAAGTGTTTCATCTGTGTACGTATGTCAATCATAGTAGCCTTCGTCACCAGTTCGGACCTCAACTTCCGGTCACGAACCTCTCTGATTTGCGAGTTGGCCCCCAATTTCCAGAAAACTTTCAACAGTGATGACACATCTCAGTACATTCACGTCCATAATGCTCAATACACCCAATCAAACCACACATTTTGTGCTCAACATAGATTGACCATTCCTATCCAATCGTGTTGGCCTAACTTTGTGTCTTCGACTTTGCTAGGCTACATGTTCTCCAACCACATTTAAACATGTTCTGCATTCACCTTGATCAATCGTAACTCAGTGCTATCCCTCGAGACAGAAGCAATGCCACCCAAGCCTATAACATTCTTAAACTCGTTCGGGGACTCAAACCCTTTTGTACCGGAGGGGACTTTAACTTCTCCTTCTTAGGGACTCAAACCCTTTTGTACCGGAGGGGACTTTAACTTCTCCTTCTTTTGAATAATAGGCAATAGTGCAATAGTGCAAGTCAAAGCACAAGCCGCAATCTTTGCAGGAATCCAAAGCAGATCTATAAACAAATTCCAGGATCCTGCTTTCTTGACTTATCTTAGACAACCGTCTGTCAGAGAACACTTCAGTCGTAAGACAAACGTCTGACCTCACGTTCGTAGTTTGTTCTCGCTTTGCCAGCAAAACCTCCTGCGCATCCACCCGCTAACCACTACGGGCTACGGATGAATATCCTACCCACCGCAAAGTTTGTCTGCGGAACAGCCATACAATTTGAATCGTGAATCTGTGTGGAAATAGATGAAAATTTCCCCACACTATCTGTTCTAATATCTATTTCTCTTTGACTCTACCTGCCTCCATCCAATTCTGAAAAGCCATCCAATCAAGCTTACATCTATTATTTTCCAAATCGTGTAACAATTTCTCTCTGCACAAGCTTTTCATAATTTCACAACAAAATGACCCCACACTCCGAAATCCACATATATCAATCCATATTTGCATTTGCAATAAACTATCGTTACCATACTTTTGCTTCATGTAATCGATGTTTGGGCAGGCTAATTCTGCCTCCAGAACATCTTTAGCCCTATTCATTTTCGAATTACAATCCATATTTGAACACATTGAACCAACAATAACCAACGAAGGAAAGACACAATTACGACCTTCCTTTCTTTTTTTTTTTCTCTCAAATTCCGATTTCACAACTTGTCAATGAACATATACCCTTACTGAATAGCCTACAATCGTAAATTACAAACGTTCAAACCAAAATAAAAAATAATTTAAAATTTTGATTTTTGTAATTTGTAGATATAGCTTTTACGTTGACACCATTAATTACTACCCATACTTCTTTTAACCTCAAAAAAACATAACTTGCAAGTAAAACAAAAATAAACATGAACGCGCGTGTCAAAACTCAAACCTTTATTCTGAAAATCCCTCAAAATACTTCTAACTTTTTTCTTTTTTACCAAATTCAGGGACTCAAACCCTTTGAAAACACTCAGCTGATTACCTCACTAGTATACTTTTACTCTCTGGACTTAGAATCACGTTTAGGCCACGTTAATAAATGAGAACTGATGTTATGACCACCAAAGCCAATACAACTTCTCAAACTATCACAAACCCAAATATTCTAGTCCTTAGGGTCTCCAAGAAACACATAACACGATATCACATGTGAGTTTTTCTCCCTCTATGTGTTGTTTTGTCAAACACACAACCTCTATGTATGTCCGTCGACACACTCTGCAGATTTGTTTTTTACGACTCTCACGTAAAAGATAGGTTTAACAACCTTACCTTATTAATTCGTACGACTTCACATGTACAGGACACTGTTCCTCTGACAACTGCCCAATTACTAACTTTTAACCGAATTATTGACAATAGCCTATAACCATATTTAGACAATTCAATATCACACAGTGACCAAAAAGAATATCTCACCTGTTCCTTTAAGATCCCGCGTCAGCAACAGCGCAACCAGTAAAACTCCCCTAGAATCGGCCCCACTGTCTCCGTCCAATTTTGGAGGTTAAGGCAGCTGTTCCAGCCGGACTGATCAAATCGCCATCAGAGGGAGAAGTCTGTTAAACACTGAGCAGACGAGGATCCCGAGTTCCGGCACCAATTGCTAAGGAAGAATTCGAGTGGCACTGTGTAGATCTGAATAGTCAAGGGATATGGTTTTAATACAATTTATTAGACTATACAATTACAAACAAAGCTTTGTTGATCAGTCTCAACGAAGGAGGTGCCATCCACACAGGTCGTTCGCAGGAGTGATGCCAACCATCACACATGCACTGCCTTATATAAACTTAAGATCAAATGGCATTCTATAAGGTCAATCAATCAATGTAGCAAACTCTGTGATTGGCTAACTCAACTTAGTGACAGTTTGAAACAATACATCTCCGGTGTGTCCCAAAGTTCTTTGATGTCACAGCTCTCTCCAGAGCAGTAGATAATAAAGCCACAGGGGTTGACCAGTCAAATGGTCAACTGTCCTTTGTGTGACCATCTTCAAACAATCCTTTTAATTAACACAAACAATGAAACAGGACACAGTTCTTCTAGCCAAAGTTCAGAGCAACTGTCTCATTGACCCCTTACAGTAACCAGAGGACAGAAGGCCATATAAGATGCTTCACCCATCCCCCAGGGCAAGCTGCCCACAGAGCCATCAGCACCTCACATTCCTTTGAACTCAACTTAATGATCTTCCCTTCCTGTCTCTTACCAATGAACATAGAAGATTATAGATTTCATACACATACATCTATGCATATGACCAACATTTCCATTACAGGTGAAAACCCCTCCGCTTCGCGTCGGGGTGCTGTTCGCCCTGTCGGGGCTTAATTTCCCCATAATGACCGGTGTTCTACACATTATCCCTTACAAAAGAAACATTCTAATTTCCGGCGCTTTCAAACAATCAGTGAAGTGTGGATAGCAACGGCAGCTAGCTTGCCTCTAGCAAACTGCTTTTGAATTAGCCATGTCCGCCTAAATTAATATGGAATTTATCTACGTTTTGGGGGGCTTATTTTCAGTTAGCAGACGGTACTATTTGAATCGCAATTCCATCAGAAATACTGCCAGTGACAACGTTGTTACAGCAGCTTGTTTCAAAGGGGGTTTCTTGTTTCAAAGGGTGTCCTTAATGAATTATGCAATAGGCTCTGTGCACAATCGTACTGACGAACTTCCGCTGTAGCCAAAATTCGGGAAATCAGTTTCCGGTTTACTGGAGACCATCACCTGAGTTTCCAAAATGCTCAGCTTTTGTAGATGTCTCCAAGAACTGGCTTAAATAAGCGTCAGTGACGTCCATCGCATCGTAAATGCTTTTTTCCCCTGCTACAACAAGCAAGCGGGACAAGGGATTCAAACTGTACATATCCAGTTATCTGCACAACTATGAGCGTAAGTAGTATAATGTGGTGTTCCGGTCGGCTAGCGTCTAAGCAAGTTAGCGATGTGTTCATTTTAGTGTAGTACAGAAGCTTGTTTTTCTTTATTTGAAACGCTAACTGTCCATTGTTATGTATTATCATTTGTATTTCTGCCCCTCTCTATCCATAATTGTTTTTATTTTAAACATGGTAGCATAATATAGCCCGATAGCCCAAATTTTGGCTACAGCGGAAGTTCGTCAGTACGATTGTGCACAGAGCCTATATGAGTAGGCTAAATGCTTGAAATTATCACTAGATGGGAAAACGGACCCACCTGCAAACGACGCAAGCAAGCACACCCTACAATTTCCCCAGGAATTGTACCCTCTCTAGTTATTGTTTGTTTTCGCGCCCCTAAGGCTCAGTCAATATTTGGACTACATACACAACCTTGATGTCAAAAGGTTCGTCTTGGTCACGATTGCGTTAGTTCTGTTGGGATTTATGTTCCGTTGCACGGTTTAGGTTTCTGTGGCAAAAGTTAAGCTAACGGTGGCTAACTTGCTAGCCACAGTCACTGACGTCACTAACGTCATGAAAACTCGCGTGACTATCTCTAGCAGAACATTAGTTTAGCAGTTCGTTAACTTCTGGGAGATAGACTAACTGCTTTACTGCAAGGCAGCTGCAGAAACGCCCCAAGCAAAGAGACCTGGGTGATAACTATTTGCTCATTGGGTTTGCTTTGCCTTTGGCAAGGGCCCAACCATTGTTATCTCACATATATATTATTATTGCTTTTCAACTTCTCAGTTCTTCCGCCGTTTTTTGGCCTTTAACTAGTCCTGCATACTTTCACCGATTCCTAAAATTTTGGAATCAAAACGTTCAGCTCCTTCAGGAGATGATGGCTATGACTTTTGGTATTTCTCACTTTTATACTTATTAAAGAATTAAGGTTTCTGTGCAAATTGTTCTCCCATTAAAAGTAATGGTAAATCCTTTCAAATCATTAAAAAGATTCCTCCTCTTTCAAACTTAACTACTTCAGCATACTTTCAGCTAGAGACACCATTCAACCTTTAAAATGTTCACAAGACATTCAGCTATTCCCAAATGATTCAGCTTTTTCAAATATTCAGGCACACTCTGCTGGCTGCTCTATTTCTGATATTCAACTAAATTGTCAAACACATTCCTCTGACGTTCATATAGTTTAACTTACAGAAACAAGTTATACCTTAAAATGTAGGAAGACTTGTCCTCTTTCAGCCAATGTAACTACTAAAGAGCTCACATTTACAGATTTTCAGCTTTGAGCCTTGAAGCGAGAGCGGCCTTTCAAATTCTCTCACTAACTTCAATGGAGAGGTTGGTAAAATTCGTCAGAGAAGGCCGAAAGGAAGACGATTTTAAAACTGCCAGTAGAGTCGTATTTCTGACCGCACAGACATATAAAGGACATCTCTGGTTTCGGCAGAGTCTTGGGTCTCGGAAAATATCCTCATTTTTTGGATTGGACGTATAGTTTTGCGTCTAGGTTAACTTGTTTGAGGTGTGGATTCCAGCTAAATTTGTTATTCTCTCTGCCCAGCTCGTTAGCGATCACAGCTGCGCCATCACCGTGGCAACCAAACAGACACGCACCATGAAAGCAGAATTGGGTAACGTTTTGGAAACTGCCAAAAGAGTTGTATTTCTGACCGCACAGACACATAAAGGATATCAATGGTTTTGGCAGAGTCTTGGGTCTCGCAAAATATCCTTATTTTTGGGATTGGACTTTCAGTTTTGCGTCTAGGTTACCTTGTTTGAGGTGTGGATGCTAGGTAAATGTTTGTTATTGTCTTATAATCGAGCTAGCACGATGGCTCTCCATAACTAAAAACTGATCGACCTTTTTCTTCCACTATCGACCAAATTTGCCAAAAAAGGTATGTACATTGAGCTTAAAGTGTACATAATCTAGCTAGATCGTTTTTATTTTAGCAAGTTTTACAGAAATCTGCAAAGATAGAGGCTCGACTGTCATAGCTGACCGTCACGAAGAGCCAAACCAGGGCTGGGGTAATGTTTGCTGCAGCTGGCGTTAATCCTACGAACAAACGCTTCGTAACTGGAAAGTTTTTACTTTAAATTGACGATATTGAACACAGATGTAAAGTGTTTTACTCTAAATATCTTCTCCGTTTTCAATTTGAAGTAGTAGATCTACTTATGTAAGAAATCTTCCATTGCATCCTCTCTCTAGCTTCACGCCTTCGGTCATTATTCACGCCTACGGTGTTAATACATGTACCACTTTGACACACTTGCAAAAAATGATCCGCTGGTTAGATGTAGCATGATATTGGGGTGTGCTTGCCTTTCGGCGAGCACAAACCATTGTTATCTCACATATATATTATTATTATTATTATTATTATTGTTTATTTTCGCGCCCCTAAGGCTCAGTCAATATTTGGACTACATAGACAACGTCGATGTCAAAAGGTTCGTCTTGGTCGCGATTGCGTTGGTTCTATTGGGATTTATGTTCCGTTGCACTGAGTTATATAACTCAGTGTAGAGTACAACGGCACTTAAGAATGCTTGATTAGACCTGATGTTAGTTTCCTCCAGGATCACAATGACTCTTATTGAGAGACTTGTTGCTCTTGTAGGTTAGTTATAACAAAGTTAACTCTTGATTTCACTCGCTGTGAAATATTTTACTGTTGATTGTTCTCCTACAGGTACAGTCTTGCACTTTTTGGGGTTCATGTTGTTTTAATTTATAACTTGTATAACTGCATGATCTTATGGGTCTTCCCTTTAGCACTAGTTTATTTTTTTGACATACACAATGTATGCTTCATGTTTTGGATGCTTGCAATGTTTGGGACTACCCCGTTGTTATGATCAGTGACATATGCTCTTTTGTAAAGCTCTCTCTTGCAGACGCTTTGGATAAAAGCGTCTGCTAAATGCATAAATGTAATGTAATGTACTTTTGGAAACAGTAGTCTACTATTTCACTGAAGAATTAGCATCATGACATTAGCCTCTGTTACCCGGGCAACACACACTACAGCGGTAGATCTGTTTTCAATCGTTAAAATAAACATTACTCACAAATACATTTTTGTTGTAGGATTTATTATGACGTTATATTACAAGTAAACGAATTGTGGGTGAGATTATCATTACCTGTGGTTTCAAACCAGTGTAGCTCACTGCAACGCTGTAGCCTAGTCTAGTAGCAAACAAAAACATCTACAGTGCAGGCACAGCTGTTTACAGGAAGTCAAACGGCGGCACACAATCGGCACTACCCTTACTTAAATCAAAAGTCTTTCAATAGTTGAAACTATCTGACTACTGACTTCTAACCTAAACTCCATTGCCACAGTCTAAACTTGTCAATCTGTTCATGAAAATAATTAATTTCAGCCTAAACCGTACAGCAGAACGTTAAATTGAATTCAACCAACGCAATCGCTACAGAGACGAACACAGTCTAGTACTGTCCTGTAGTAGTACAATTTACCGGGGCAGCTTCTCCACACAGGCCTTACTTAAATCAAAAGTCTTTCAATAGTTGAAACTATCTGACTACTGACTTCTAACCTAAACTCCATTGCCACAGTCTAAACTTGTCAATCTGTTCATGAAAATAATTAATTTCAGCCTAAACCGTACAGCAGAACGTTAAATTGAATTCAACCAACGCAATCGCTACAGAGACGAACACAGTCTAGTACTGTCCTGTAGTAGTACAATTTACCGGGGCAGCTTCTCCACACAGGGCTATTTTGCGTTGTTATTGACAATGATCGCTACCACTGAGCTTTTTATGAATTAGGGTTTTTCCCCTAAATAAATGTCAAGCTTATTTACGTTTATGGGGGTATATTTTTCAGTTAACAGATGGTACTATTTGAATCGCGATCCCATCTGAGATAACTATATGTCCGGTAACGTCGTTGTTAGAATAAGCTTCAAAGGGGGTTCTTTATTAATGAATGAATGCAATATGAGTAGGCTAAATGCCAGATTGTTTTTTTTTACATTGGTCTGCCAAATGTATTTGTTTTGATTCAGCTATGAGGCTGCTCCCTCTTGCAGGGGAAATGAGGAGACAATTATTTCATTCTACTCTTCACTCTTAGTATTTTGGGTTGTAAATGAGCAGAAACAAATTATGCTTTAAATCTATGTAATCTTTATAAATAATAAGTAGGCAATGCATTTTTGATATAAAATATAGCCTATAGAAATATCAGTTGTAAAAATGTCATTAAAAAACGGACCCCTGTGCAACCGACGCAAGCAAGCACACCCTACAATTTCCCCAGAAATTGTACCCTCTCTTCTATGTGGTTTGCTGGCACAACATTAATGTGTGTAATTGACAACGTGTCACATGACAGTTTACACTTTTTGGCACATTTGGCTTTCCATTTTCCAAAGTTAAAGTCTTGCTTGAATCATTATTAATCATTATTACAACCAATATGTAAATAATATGTAAATTATTACAACTAATAAATAAGAACCATGGATATTTGGAGCTGTAGCAATGCACAGATACTGTAACGCTACAGGAATAGTTCTCACACAACTAAGATCACTCTGCTCTTATCAATTATACAAATGACAGATAAACCAAATGTACAAAACTTTATTACTTTTCCTGAATGCAATAGTAAACAAAAAACTATTTTCTTCTGAATGGATACAGAATTACAATAATTGGCCCCAGGTAACACAAATATGATTGGCCCCACAGTAATAATCAGTCCTGAACCTTCTAGTTTGGCACTCAAACCTAAAAATATAATATAAAATATCATGTTAATATACTATACTAGGGTGTGGAATGACAGTTCAAATAAATGGAAGAGAAGAGAAAAGGCAATGTAGGAAATTGGAGAGTAAATATTTGGCAATAACTCCAGGTATTTAGCTAAAGGTCTGAGGCCCGTTCTCCGTACGTCGCTAACTCAGTTAGCTGGATTTGATTGTTGATGATTTGTCATTATCTTGGATTGTTCGGTTCTTCGAAGCTCATTATGGACTTGCTGTCATAGCAACAAGACGTTTAGCTTAAACCTGCTCGGGAGCAGGCTTCTTTTATGTAAACAAGATTTAATTGCGGTTTTATAAGCAGAGGTGATACAGGAAGTCTGTCACAGCCATATCTTGTCCATTTTTATGACAATAACCTGTTGTCATAAAACAACCTAACAACAACCTAACTCAATCCAGCTAAACTAATCATAAACAACAAAGGTGTTCGAACCTAATTAGCCAAATCATGATTAGCAAGATGATGTCATCTTGGATGTGTCATTTGATCTGGATGTAATAAGCGACATACAAAGAACGGACCCCAGGTTAGAAGGACACATTATCAGGATATTTAATAGTTACTTATAAACGGAGTTTGTTGTTCTTTTGGGAAGCAGGGACGTAGGTTTCATTATAGGAAAAGTATGTTATAAAATCTCAGTTATAAAAAAAAAAGCTGTCTCACTGACATTCGAAAACAATTCAAGCTCATGCTGGTAAGTGTATTACGACTGACTGTATATTTAAAAACAAACAGTTCACATAGGGTCTACCAAAGCCATTGCAGCTTATTAAAGGTCCCATGGCATGAACATTTAACTTATTTTACGTTATTTAACATTAATATGAGTTCCCCTAGCCTGCCTTTGGTCCCCCCAGTGGCTTGAAATATTGATAAGTGTAAACCAAGCCCTGGCTATTCTTCTCCGTCTTTGAGAAAATGAAAGCTCAAATTGTCCAACCTGAAATTGTCCCCTATATCGTCATAAGGGGAAAGGGTACCTCCCCTTTCTCTGCTTGAGACAATGAGCTATGACCGTGCAAGCGCAATAGTTTTTTTCTCGAGAGACATCATGGCTTGCAAACGACTGAAGCATGGCAGTTAGCCCCGCCTCTATGAGGAGGAGCCTCATAGCATTTAAAGCTACAGACACAAAAATGGCACGTTCTAAGGAAAGCTCATTGTGGGACTGATCGCAGTGGCTGTAATTCTGCACCAATGCTGAATTTCAGAAATGAGACTTCAGATACAGTATTAGGGGGCCCCTAAGGCCTATATAAAAGCATCCAAAAACAGCATGTCATGGGACCTTTAAGAGTCAAGGCTTTGCACATTTAAATGTTGTATAAAGAAAGCTTTACACGTTAAGTTCAGCAATAGTGGCAAACATTTGCAATGCTTAAATTTTTTTTTTTACTGCAGTTAAAAACTCAAGTCTGTTACAGTATGGTGGAGAAAAGAGGGGGGGAAATTGTACCTTAAAAGATTTAAACCCTTCTCTTTCTCTGTATCCCGATACTTTATATAAAGCACATAATATCTGTATATAATAGGTATTGCTCAGTGGTCAGAGCACTTCCCTTCAGATCAAGAGGTTCTTTGGTAGAAAGTGTCTGCTAAATGAATACATTTATCATTATTAGAAATACAAATGCAAAGGGCTACAATAGAATAGAACTGTTGCAGCTTCTGAAGGAACTGTTTCAGGGACTACATTAACCAAGATCCTTTGGGGGGTTTGAGGCACTTTGGATGAGTGTGGGCGGAGCTTACATGAGCCTGTTGATGGCACAGGAGAGGAAGTCCTCGTAGTTCAAGCGTATGTTTCCTGTCATGGCAGTGTCCTTCTCGCGGAAAGCCTGCGTCATGCTCTGCAGCTGCGTGCATACCTGGATGAAGCGGTCCAGCTGCATTGAGCCAGGGTGACCGCTGCATGACCCAGAATGACCCGCTAGGGACTCAGCGAACTGGGGGCTCAGGTTGTAGCCCATCTGTGATAGGGCTGGTGAGGAGAGGAGGGGGAAACATGAGTAGGAGGAAGGAGGAAAGGGGAGGAGAGAAGGAAGAGGGAAGGGAAAAGAAGTGGAAATATTGGAAAATTAGGGCAGGAAAGGAGGTAAACAGGAAGAAAATGGAGAGGAACAGGAGGAGTGTGAGAGAGGAGAAAAGTGGTGAGTGATGGATTCATGGGGAGTGATGTTCATCAATTAAACCATGTTAAGAACATGTGACACACATGCCAACACACACACCATTACCTTGGTGAAGTTCAGTGCCACTGATGCAACCAGACCGGTCCCGGTCGTACTGCTTGAACAGGGCTCTCCACTGCTGCATGAACACCCACAAGGCAGAGAAGCCAAAAAGATCGATACAACCCAACCTGCTCTTGTCAAACATGTCTATGGAAAAACACAGCACAACAACCACTTCACTCAAATGCAGGGGTACATCCTGAGATTCAAACCCCCCAAAAAATAACAAGCACTATTTAAATATTGCCCTGCTCCAAATATTGAAATGTCCCCGAACTATAATTAATCTGTGGCTGGACTTTCCAAATTCACGGTTGCTCAAACGCTCTCATTTGACCAAGACACCTCACAAAGCAGGGAGTTTATCTTCTGGTCTGAACATGAACTAGAGGGGGTACAATTTCCGGGGAAATTGTGAGGTGTGCTTGCATTGGTTGCAGCTGGGGCAGTTATTTTATCTTTCACTACATCACCTCAAACCTGTTGTTTAAAGCAGAGGTCTTCAACCCTGGTCCTCAGGGACCCCCTGTCCTGCACGTTTTAGATGTTTCCCTGCTCCAACACACCTGATTCAAATGAATGGTCGTTAACAGACTTTTGCATAACTAGATAACGACCCATTCATTTGAATCAGGTGTGTTGGAGCAGGGAAACATCTAAAACGTGCAGGACAGGGGGTCCCTGAGGACCAGGGTTGAAGACCTCTTGTTAAAACTAATGTCAAACATCCAAACATTTGTAGAATTTCCACTGGTGTACTTATATTTTACACCTGACACGTTGTATGGTGTTGTTTCTGTTCATTTACAGTTCAAGTACTATGAGTAGTGTGTAGAATAAAACAGGGTCCTCTTCTAATTTCCCTTGTGAACGCACGTGTCATGTGACGTTGTGACATTTCTGACTGTAGCTAGCTGGTTAGATACCGTTGAATGCACTTTTCACCACAAAAACGTTAAATCTGCCTAAACCGTGCAACGAAACCTTTCAGCTGATAAAAGCAAAGCTTTTGGAAACAAGATGCACATTTTGACACCGACAGAAAAGATATGTTAAAAAAAGTAAAGAAGTAACTCTTATCCTGTATATGAATGATTTAGTGTTCAGCATTGCTTGTGTGCAAAGAGAGGCCTACCCCCAAATCTGAACTCGGGGTAAACATACAAGGCCCTTATCTTGGGGCTGAGGACTAAGAAGAGGGGGGTTTGTTTGTTTATTTAAAGGAGATACTAGAAGGAAGACTGAGGTCTGGGGCCTGTTCCATAAAGGCCGCTCAAATAAGTTGGACTTAAAGTCCCAAACCAGACTTGAATTAGCTTAACATGTCAAGCGGGGTTAAAGCGGTTCCATAAAGGCCAATTTCATCTCACGCAGTCCTACTAATTCAAGTCAGATTTAAGTAGTCAAGCTAATTGCGAGTGCACCCTATTCTTAAGCAGCCCGAGAGGTAAAACATGGATCATACAATCCACCACGACAAAAGCAATGCACACGGCCACGTCCAGAAAGAACGTTCCCTTTAAGCCTTGTACTATGACAGCTCCCTCATCCACGGCTTCATCAAAATGAAAATGACACGCCATGATGACGTGAACGATAGGCTACGTAGGTCGAGGTCCTTTTTTAGACCTTTAGTTACTTTGTTGATTAAAAAACAGACACCCTCTAAACACATGTAAATTTACTTTTAATAAATAGCCTACTATTAATCAATACATAACCCAGTAGTCTAACTTTTTAACATGGTTGTGTCGGGAAAATGGAGGATGTAGCCTATGGATTTAGGTTTGTTTTGCAATTGTAGACTACTGTTAACAGCTATATAGCTATGATAATTACATTACATTTACATTTACATTTATTCATTTAGCAGACGCTTTTATCCAAAACGACTTCCAAGAGAGAGCTTTACAAAGTGCATACGTCACTGATAATAACAACAAGATATCCCCACAGCATTGCGGGAAGTCAAAAACAAGAAGTACATATTGTGAACAACCAAAAAATAGTGCTAAAGGGAAGAAACCATAAGAGCATGTAGTTAAACAAGTTAAATTACACAACATTAATCTCTAAGTGCAGGTGTACCTGTAGGAAAGCAATAAAAATAGGATTAACTAAAATAGAATACAACAGTTTAAACCAGCTACCACTAACCAACAAGAGCAACAGTCTAAGCAAGAGTCATTGTGATCCTTGAGGAAACTAGCGTTGGGTTCAGCAAACCATTCCTAAGTACCATTGTACTCCCGGAACAAGTGCGTCTTGAGCCTTCTCCTGAAGGTGGAGAGACAGTCCGTGTCTCTGATGGAGGTGGGGAGTTGATTCCACCACTGGGGTGCCAGGCAGGAGAAGAGCTTGTGCTGGGACCGGGCGGTCTTGAGAGGTGGAACCACCAGGCGGTTGTCTGAAGAAGACCGTAGGTGGCGGGTGGGGGGTGTAAGGCTGCAGGAGAGACTTGATGTAGTCGGGCGCAGTCCCGTTCACTGCTCGGAAGGTCAGTACCAGGGTCTTGAATCTGATGCGGGCCGTTATGGGTAGCCAGTGGAGGGAGATGAGGAGCGGGGTAACGTGGGAGCGTCTGGGTAGATTGTAGACCAGGCGGGCCGCTGCGTTCTGAATCCTCTGAAGAGGGCGGGTTGCGCATGATGGGAGACCGGCGAGCAGCGAGTTGCAGTAGTCCAACTTGGAGAGGACAAGTGCTTGGACAAGCAGCTGGGTGGAGTGCTCAGACAGGTATCTCCTGATCTTCCGGATGTTGTAGAGGGTGAATCTACACGACCGGGAGACCGCAGCAATGTGGGCCGTGAGGGAGAGCTCGTCATCCATGGTAACCCCAAGGTTCCTGGCAGAGGATGAGGGGGTCACCGTCGCAGATCCCAGGGTGATTGAGAAGTCATGGGAGATGGAGGGTTTGGCCGGGACGATGAGAAGTTCCGTTTTGGCAAGGTTCAGCTGGAGGTGGTGCTCAGTCATCCAGGCGGAGATGTCTGCGAGGCAGGCCTCAATCCTAGCTGAGATCCCCGGATCGGTCGGAGGGAACGACAGGTACAGCTGCGTGTCGTCAGCGTAGCAGTGGTAGGAGAAGCCATGGGAGGTGATGATTGGTCCAAGTGAGGTGGTGTACAGAGAGAAGAGGAGGGGACCAAGGACGGAGCCCTGTGGGACACCAGTGGAGAGCTGGCGAGGGCCTGACAGTTTGCCTCCCCAGGAGACCTGGTAGGATCTTCCCGACAGGTAGGATGAGATCCACTGGAGTGCAGTGCCAGTGATGCCCATCTCAGAAAGTCTGGAGAGCAGGATCTGGTGGTTAACCGTATCAAACGCCTCAATCTAAATTATACTCTGATAATTTAGATTGAGATAGGCCTATACCTGATGCCTAAACATTTGAAACCACAAACGAGAAAATGTAACATGGCGTGTAGGCTATCAAATCATTGTTCCTCATCGTTTAATGCATTAGGCTAAATGTTGTAGCCTATGTAGGCTATTTAAGTTGACGTTCTATCAATGTTGAAATGATGAATGAAAATGAGAATATCCATGTCATCGTTTTCCCGTTGGGTTAGTGTTACATGAAGGTCTGGTTAAGCACCAAGTTACGCTAAGGCCGAATCCCAATAATCCCCCTTTCCCCTTACCCCTAGCCCTTAGTTTACCCCTAGCCCTTGGCCCTCGAAACTGAGGGGTAAGGGCTACATATCCCTAAGAAATGGGACTCCACTTGGTTACAGGTACATTATCTAGCACGTATTGATATCTCCAAAGCAAGTAGTATTATGCACTGATATTAAACGAAATTTGCTGCTAATGGAGTTTACTTAAAACTGTAAACATGCTAGTGGGAGCTACTTCCGAGTCACAACACAAAAATCTACGCAAAATTTAGAAATAAGATTTCCACACACTATGTTACTTCCCGATTTCCATGTTTAAGCACATCAAATCAGATAACGGGTCATTTTCCGTTCTTGTTTTCCTATTTCTAAATGGTAATCGGGGAACAGCTCGTTTCCCGGTTTTGGTTTTCTAATTTTAAAACGAAAATCCATTGGCCGCAAAATACACGGACCTACTAGACTAGGCCACAGCGTTGCAGTGAGCTACACTGGTTTGAAACCACAGGTAATGATAATTTCACCCACACATCGTTTACTTGTAATCTAATGTCATAATAAATCCTACAACGAAAATGTATTTGTGAGTAATATTTATTTTAACGATTGAAAACAGATGCATCATAGACCGCTGTAGTATGTGTTGCCCGGGCAACAGAGGCTAATGTCATGATGCTAATTCTTCAGTGGACTACTGTTTCCGAAAGTAGATGTACTTCCTTAATAATATCAGCTTATAGTGTACATTACACATCACAACTGTGTGTCATATCACAAAGTAAAATGAGCAAATAGTTATCACCCAGGTCTCTTTGCTTGTGGCGTTTCTGCAGCTGCCTTGCAGTAAAGCAGTTAGCATACCTCTGTATGTGAGAGAGATGCGTGAATGACAGAGAGCCGGAGGGAGAGCAGGGGAAGGAAATGCAGCTGAACGAATACGCTGTGTGTTTTAACCTAAATAGTGTTTTTAGTGTATAGTGTCTAAATATTTTTTTTTTACAAAACGCAATATGTGGCGGCCAGTGTTGATTCTTTGGCGCACGGCCACAAAATTTGTCTGTGTGGGAAACACTGCAATTGGCAAATGCGTGGAGAAATGCAGAAAGACCCTACGAAGGAACTACTGTTGGCTACACAAACCGTCCAAACATAGCCAGGTTGTCATAGCCAGGTTTTCCTTGTTCTGTGTTTTAAATACAATTTAAAAAAACAATCTACTCAGGTCATCTCCTCCCATCACCCCTCCCCTTTTGTCTCTTAAAATCTTGCTTTCACTGCACCTGTCCATTCCCCCCCCCCCTTTTTTTGCTCCCTCCTTCCTTCTCTTTTTCTTTCCATCCTTCACTTTGCCCCTCCCTCCCGCCAACTTACTGATCATCATGAGACAGGTCTCGTCATTGAAGGTTGACCAGTTGGAGTTGACCAGGGCCTGCTTTAGTTCCTTCAGGTTGATGGAGCCACTGTGGTCTGTATCCACTGTCTGGAACCACTGGTAGGCCTCTGGGTTCACACCTGGGGGGATGTTACCTTGGGGGAAATTAGGTGGTGAGCAAAAAATTATAGGATTAACTATTAGAGGAAAATAAACAGAACATGTGATAAAAATAAAATGAGGAAGAGGGAAAATAAAATGAATGAATGCCTTTATTATCATTGCACATAACAAGGGAAATTAAATTCCACTTCTCCTGGTGGTGACACATAGTATGACAGGACAATATAGTAAATAAACAGTGAGACAGAAAAGAGAAACAGAGAGAAGGGTGGTTTGAGATTGTGAGGAGTGTGATAATGATTAATGATTCCCTTTAACTATCAGTCTGGGACAGATCCCTCAGGAAACTATCACATACACACAAATACATGCCAACCTCCTCCCTACCCATAGAAGGAGAGACGGGGGAGGGCAGATAGACTCAGAGAGACAGGACCAGGTGGAGTGTAGACAGGTGAGTTGGAGAAAGATTGATTGACCACGTCTGATGGTTGCTTGTCAAGTTTGGATGCAGGAACAAAACACTTAATCATAGCCCCAAATAAATCACTTACTTGCATGAGCCTGCTGTCCATGTGGCCCTCCATGCGGCTGACCTCCATAGCCCCCATAGGCCCCTTCCGGTGCCTGCCCCCTTCCGTACGGGCCCCCGAGGGCACCTCCAGGGCCTGGTCCATACGGTCCCCGTGGTCCCCCCTGCCTTGAGGTTCCGTACACCCCATTGGGCCCCCCTGGCAAGGCCCCTCCAGCATACTGACCGCCTGGAGGAGCAGATGCACCCCCATAAGGAGAATACCCTGAAGGGGCAGGGTCCCCATACTGCCCTGGGGGGCCAGATCCTTCATAGGGAACCCCTCCATTGGGGGTGGAGGGACCGCCTGGCAGGGTTCCACCCCTGAATGGAGTCCCCGGAGGTGGGTGCTGATGAGGTGTGCTTGGTCCTCCTAGGTATCCCTGTTAAAAGGAGGGGAGTAAAGTCTGCTGAGTTAAATTAGACTGACAAAATGATTTGTAAGAAGAGATGGTAACTCCAACCGTATCTTTGACAACTTTCTAAAACAACAAAATTATTGGAGAGCCTTAATATTTCCATGTTGTTTCCATGTTTCCATGTTAGTAATCTGTGATCTTTGTTTTATAGAAAACATTGGACATGTTGGTATCCAGCTTCAAAAAGGTAATCTGATCATTGTTGTTTTTATTGAGAGATAGTACTATAGAGCATAACGTGTCTCTGAAGCAAACAGATCCCTGCCATGAATATGCAGTTAGAGATTGTCATCCATGTACTTTTCAGCATCAAGAAGCAACTTGCCAGCTGTGTTTAACTCACTATACATTTCCTTTTGCAGGGCTCCAGACTAACTTTTAACCTTGGTTGCACTGGTGCGCCAAACATTTTTATTTAGGTGCACCAACACAAAATGTAGGTGCACCCACATTTTTCCTTGCATTGCCACAATTTCAAGGTAACTTTATTATCACGCTGTATACACATTCATATATATTATGTAAATGATCGTAAACAACGATTTTAAGCCAAAATGGAGACCAACCTGGGACAAATTGCAACAGAAGAAAACTCAACAGATTTTGTATCCTCAATATGTCCAGAACAAGAAAGAAAAAGCCCTGAAGAATCCCGTTAGGGGAGAGTTTTGAAAAATACCCAAATATAGCCTATTCATACGCCTATTCATTCTTTTTCTCATGTGAATAGGCTAAAACTTTAGATACCACTATGAAAATTACTGAGTTGATTACTACATGAAGACAAACACATTTTTTGGGGGGGGTAACATGAGCAAACGCTATGTGCTAATTTGCATAAATACTACAACATATCTAAACATTGGATATAGCCAGTAGTGATCAACTACAATTTATTGAGAACATCTGGATGTGTGTTGAGCTGTGGTACGACTATTATTGGTGAAACGACCCAGTCCCAAATAGGGGTCGGCGATATGGCCAAAATCTTTTATCACGGTATCAGTAATTTTAGGTCACGGTATATATCACGGTATAGTAATTGTTCTGTAAATTCAATTAAGAAATGGTACAAAATAACCATTTCATACTTCATCATCACACTCGATTATTTATAAGCGCAGCTAGTTCCGGCAGGGCAATCGGGCAGCGCGTGTAATTCATTTAACGGGGACGTAAGGCGTCTTACTCCACCTTCCTTTACTCCACCCACTACCACTTCCTCACTAACTTTTGCAGATGCACTATAGAGAGCATTCTGACTGGTTGTATCACAGTGTGGTATGGGAGCTGCACAGACCGGGACCGCAAGGCCCTACGAAGTGTGGTCCTTTCTGCTGAGTTCATCATCGGCAGGAAGCTCCCAGCCCTACAAGACACCTACCACACACGTTGCCTAAGGAAAGCCAGCAGGATTCTAAGAGACTGTTCCCACCCATCCTTCAGTCTCTTTACCCCGTTGCCTTCTGGCAGGCGTTACCGCAGCATCCGGTCGCGCACACGCAGACTGGACAACAGTTTCTACCCAAGGGTCATCAGGCTTCTCAATGGACACTGATATGGACATTTTCACTGCACACTAGTCACTTATACACTGTCACTTTCAGCTACTGGTTGCTCTTTCAGTAACATTGCACTACTGTACCTCACTGTACCTCGCCACCAGGCTCCTGTTTGGTCATTGACATAGTCACTGATCTGCAAATTTGCACTATTGCACTGTACTCCACTTAGGTTAGAATAGGTTATAGGGTTAAAACAGGTTTTTTGTGCATTAGGGTTAGTATAGCGTACTATTTATTGTTATCTGTAAATTAGGAAGTTTTAGTGTAAGGTTTAGTATAGTCGTTTATTTATTGCTATCTGTATATTTAGGAAGTTCACTTATCTAAGCTCAGCATAGATGTAAATTTGTTCCGTGTACTTATATGTCATGTTATGCCAGGTGCTTGCGTTGTCTTGTCTTAAGAATTTCAGTGCCCAGTCTAACCTTGTGTTGTTCTGTGCACTTGACAAATTAAAGACTTGAACTTGAACTACCACACCCATGTTAGCAGCGCGTATCCATTGAGCCACGTCCGATAAGGCGTCTTTAAAAGACGCGCGGATATGCGCACACACTCACCCCGGTCGTTGTATGATCAGTGCTGCTGCCAATGTGTTTGTATTCCTGCGTTGTCGGTTGTTGCTTTCGCCTGTGTTGCTGTGTCCGGCTCTTGCGATCCAGGGGTGGACTGTTGTTGTTGGGGGTGTTTGCTGGAGGTTTCGGGCATTCGCCTGGATTCGCAGCCTCTGAGAACCACCCCGATGGCGGTTGTGACGATGCAGGTAGCCAGGCCCGGCGTAACTCGCGCCGGCTCAAAGATCGCCTACTACCAGGATTGGCGGTTCAACGCATCCTGGACTCTACTATGTCTTGGTCGTGTCTCTTGAGTGTAATCATGATGAACTGCACGTTCGTGGAGTGCAGCAAGGCCGCTCCTTTCTCCTTCCTTCTCTTCCCGAACGGTGCCCGCTGAGAATGCTCTGGTCCAGGGAGGAAGACCCGGTGCTGACGTCGAGGTCTCTGGCGGAAACGAGTGCTCGGGTCGTCGCGCTGGAGGAGAGGTCGACGACAGCAGTGGATCCGCCGATCCCCGGTACTGCTTCGGAGACGCTCCCGTGGCCTTCGACTTTGCATTGATTTCAGGGGAGGAATGACGTGGTACCGTGTCTTAGGACACCACCGGCTGGTAATTAGGAATGGCGTACCCAAATGAGAGGGTTTGTTTATCTGCGGCTCTTTAAATCGATTGTATTATTTGATTGCCATGGCATTCAGTAGTATACGCTGTGCAAACGGAATACTCGGATTTCGGGAATGTATTAGCCGGTGCTTACGTAACAGCTTGTCAATATTGTTCATTGTAATTTTCTTTATTTCAGGGGTGCGCACTGATCAATAGAAAGTGTAAATGAGCAGTTGCCAGAGACGCTAATTTCGTCTGCTGTCTCTGGGCAGATGTTAGGGCAGCCAAATTAATTCAAACGTCAAATACATACTAAGGTGAAATATGGTATCCCTATATTATCGATTAACAAGTGGAGTAGCGTCACAGTATCTGTCTGTCGTCGTGTGTGGGCCCACAGCGTAGAATACCATCTCGGATGTGTGACTTCGGACATTTCAAATGAACGTCCAATAGACATACGGTTATGTAGCTCTATGCGCAACGCTGGTGTGGCAAACATGTACTGGCAAGAGGGTACCGTAACGGTAAACGCCAGCGTCTAGCGTAGGTCTAGCGTTGTTTGCTACGAGTGTCATGCTAGGTACTTGCCGGAAGGAACAAGCTAGCAAGCTGTGGGCCCCAACCGTACTCATGCTGTGGGAGTGTGGGGATAATTGGACTCGCGCATCTAAGTGTGCGGAGTGTGGCTATGCAAATCAATGCGGGTGTAATTGACGTGTGATGGGCCGTCAGAGTGCCCCTATGCTGTGGCTAGTATAGGCTAGTGGGTCGATGGGTACTGTGGCACCATCGCATGAAGGTACGTCTATCTGCATACATGCTTCAAAACTTTCAATACAGACATTCCACGTCTTCCGGGAGTTCCGGGTGGGAGAAGCCAATATTTAGATTCACCGCGTGTACAAATGCACTTGTATATTGAATTGTATTTGTTATAAAAAACTTAATGAGATTAACCCCACCTTTCTGGGGTAGTTTGGGAAGAACCCTTGGACCAAGTGTTGATTTAGTGTTACTAGTGGTAGTGCTGAAAATAATACATAAATACATTGTATAATGTCTGGGATTTTTGGGAGGTAAAACATATATTCTGTACATTTAAATTGTTTAAAACTGTTTAATTCAAACCATCATTTTAGGTGTCTGAATTCAATAGTACTCAATATATTTAGGCAATTCCGATACACACATTCCCGGGAGTTCTGGGTGGGAGAAGCCACCACCCGGAAATGGGTCTCTGCAGGTTGGGATGACTGACATCATCAGTAATGTGACTGCGTTACATTGGTCATTTAGCAGACGCTTTATTCTGAGTGCCAATATTTAGATTCACCGCGAGTACATAGGTTATCAGTTACGAGAAATCAAACGATTGCAACGGTCCCTCTTGTAGTCTGTTCTGAGTGGACTGGATTTAACTCTGGCATTCACATCTCAAGTAGACAGCTATTTTTCAGGCTGCCTGCAGGTCAACGACTGGTGGTCCGCGCATTCTGCTGCATGCCTCTCAGTGGCACCTAATTGGCGTCGGTGGGCGGCAGCTGTAGCCTACTCTCGGTGGTATCGGCCGCCGCAGCGGCCCGCACACATCGACACGCTGTCGGTGGCTCCATGTTGGATCCTGGTAATGAGCACCAGTCGGCATCGTGCACCTGCTGGACGATTTGTCAGGATGTTCCGTGATCTCCACCCGCGCTGCCTCTAGGTGTTCGGAAGCGTGCACATTTCTCTGTCCTTGAGTTAACCGTAGGCCCGTCACCTTGGTTCTCGGCATTTCCTGATAGCGTTTCATGTGGGCGTCGTTATCCTCGGAGCGTGTCCTCTGCGTCGTGGTGGCCGCTCGGGCACCGCTTCTATGCATGCATTGTGCCCCAGAGTTCGTGTCCCGTCTGTTGGATTTCTCAACCCGTGCTAGTTTTCGTGATGGTGTACACAACTGGTGCAGTCGGATATACGTTCTGGGTGGGCTGTGCGGCCTTTGGCGCAACGTCAGTTCTTCTATCACAATTCCGTGGAGTCGTCCTCTGCCTCGATTTTCGTACTGACGCGGCTGCCTCTTTAGGTTGGGGGTTATCGAGCTCTCCGGACAAGGCCCTGTGGCCACAGGGTTACTTCCTGGCTCTTGAGACGTATCTCACGGCTTTACACGAATTGCATTCCATCGTGATGCTTGTTATTGCGTAGGAAAAAGTTTACTGTTATAATATCGAAGTAAGGTCCACATCATAAGGAGGTCTGTGCATATCAATCTAGTCAAACTGCTCACTTGGACCAGAGTGTGGGAATCTCATTGCGCACCGCATTCTTTCAGGCTATAGAGACGGTGTGGCGCACTGTCTTGTTCATTTCAGGAGTTCCGATAGACAAGCATGCCGCCCTTTCTCGGACGGTGCTAGACCTTAGGCCCGGGTGCGTGCGCGGTGCACATGTAGGCCTGTGTTTGTCTGCCGGCGAATACATGAGGACGTTTTTTCAATCCACACTGGTGGATGAACTTTGTGGTCTAAGCAGGGGCAATGAGCGCACAGCGCAGACGTGTTAAACACTGGTATCGGGGTATTCAATTAAAGTGTTTGGAGCCCTCAGCAAGCTGCTGAACGGGCCAAGAGAGCAGAATTCAGATCAAGATTACGTCTACTATCATCTACCCATCTTGCACATAGGCCACTGAGGGTTAGGTTGGTCGAGGGCCACTTATGTGAGCCATCTGTGACATTGCTTGTCATAGGGCTATGCTCCTCAAATTACTGTGTCCGACTGAACAAGGGTACTCGGGCCCTATACGGCGATAATACTCGAGTCAGTGTTTTCACAACCTTTTAATGTTTCACGGTGTGGGGAATTCACCACTATTGTGCAGTGAACGTTAAGTGTCCTGAACATTCCAACCTGATACTTTGCAAGGTGCCTCTATTGTGATTTCTCGATCTAACTGCGTTTTGTCCACTCTCCTGTGTCGCCCGGGGTGACGCCTTCCGAGTCCCGCCTTCCGAGTCCCTGTTGTCACCGATGCCGGCAAGGCCATGACGAAATCCCAGTTCGCTCAACGATTCGCTATGGGCTGTCCCAGGATTGGTATACATCGCAAGGCTTCCGCATTGGGGCATTGGGGCTGCCACCTGGGCATCTTCAAGTGCCTAGCCACACTGGAATGATGGGGACTGGTCGTCCTCGGCTTACGAGCGCCATGTACGCCCCAATGCCCTGGACATCGTAGGAGTCTAGAGATCTATGAGCTTGACGTGAACGAGCTTGCGGCCATGTGGTTAAAGGACTAATTGCAGTGTGTCAATACACGAGTCTGCATTACAGATGGTGACTGGGTCGGCTTGTTAACCCATAACAGTAGAATATATCTTTAGATCTCGGTTTAGGCGTGGTGATCCGCAGACGTGCTCTGATCTGGTAGCTATCAATCAGAATCCATGGTGTCTGAATCGAGATATCTCTAGAGATGCCCTGGACTCCAGGGAACGGCAGGTGCTCTGCCGACACATTTGTTTATCTCATTCTCACATAGGGACATTGATGGTACAACATGAGCCTCGCGTACATCTTTGGTGTTGCCGATGGGCGCTAGAGGAATGGGTCTCTAGAGAAAGCTGTAACTCTGCCCTGTATGGATGAGAGGTTACAGGATCACAATCATGGTAGAATGTCTCCATAGATCTTGGCTCAGCACTGGTGATCCGCAGATGTGCTCTGATTCGGTAGCAATCGATCAGAATCCAGCGTCCGAGTCAAGATATCTGCGGAGACACCCTGGATACCGGCCAGGGAACAGCAGGTGCTCTGCTGACACTAGTCATTCTCACTAGATAAACATATCTTCGTGTTCCAGCGTACATGCTGCCTTTGTGTACATCCTGATGGGTTCGCTGACGGGCGCAAAGAGGGGCAGCTCTCTAGAAGTAGCTATCTGCCCGAACTCGGATAAGAAGGGTACCGGGGAGATGGTCGGTTTATTTGGCTTGTCGCAGGTTCACCTTCCGTCTAGCACCGGGTTTGGACGGGATGTGCGCGTGCGACGGCTCGGTAAACCGCACATCAGATGGTGTGTAACACGATGGATATGCACACATAGTCTTAGTCATCGTTAATGCAAGCATGACCCCCGCATCCAGAAAACGGTTGTTTTCGCCACTAGTACGTACGTAGTGGGATGTCAGGGAGTCCTCCTGTGGCTCAGGAGCAGTGGCGCTCCGCTCTACACATAGTCTGCATGGCGGAGTGGTGGCGTGTGTTGGGGGATTATATCTCTAGGGTTTTTCCTGGGTCAAAATGGGTCTTCGGTGCTCCAAAAAAAAAATATATATATATATGTACATATATATATTCTATTTTTTTTTTTATCTATGTATTTATTCCCAAGTGTCCCCCCCCCCCCCCACACACACACACACACACACATATTTTCGTCCTATTTCCCCTAAAGCAATAAATAAGTCAGATAAGGCGTCTTTAAAAGACGCACGGATATGCACACACTCACCCCGGTCGTTGTATGATCAGTGCTGCTGCCACCTTCCACCGTCCCCTTCTCCCCCATGCTGTCTGTATGTCTATCCATCAGGGGAATTATATCTATTGCTCCCTGCCTCATATGTCATGTATGTATGCGTTGCATCTAGGAGGCAGGGAGTGCTTCCCTTAGATCATCCACTCCGCCAAAGTAAATCTACATGTCCATGTCATGTAACAATAAATGCTCAAATCTAATACGTGATTGTCTTGACTGAAATTACTGGTGCTGTTTATTTAACGCGTTATTAACGGCGTTAACGCAAACCCATTTTAACGGCGTCAATTTTTTACCGCAAGATTATAGTTATTTTTGGCCTAGCAAACGTTGTAGTTTTTTCACATGCTGTTGCAACAACTACTGACGTTAGAAAAACTACAACACCACACCGGATCTAGCCCGACCGGAAACAAAACAACAGGCACGCCGCACACACTTGTTTGGGCTTGGGAGCCGGCTAAAGAGTAGTAGGCTGACGTTGCGTTTTGAGTCGATGGTGAGCGCGAGACGCCGAAATGGATGCCAATAAGATTCTGAATGGAAAGTTTACTTTTTAAAAGTTACCAAATGGTTCCATTGACAAAACCAAAGTGATCTGTGTGTTTTGTCGTTGTGAACTGAGCTATCATCGCAGCACGTCCAGTCTGAAATACCACTCGATGGCCAAGCACACAGCTGATGCGCATACTCCGCCCCCTCATCAAAGCTATAGGTGATTGCAATGTTGTTATAAAAAAAAAGCAAAAAAATGAGAAAAAATTATTGGACAAAAAGAAATCAAGGGACATTTAGAATAGATAAAAATGTGTGATTAATTGCGAGTTAACAATGCCATTAATGCGATTAATCGCGATTAAATATTGTTTGACAGCACCATTTATTACAAACAAAAACAACTGCCTCTCATGAGACAACACTTTAGTTAAAACAAGACGAGAAGTTAAAGTTATGAGTACAAGCGTTCCGATTGGCTGATGCGCAGTCATGCCATCCGCGTGGTGACATACTCACAGCTCAATACGGATCCGTAATGCCCTGCGACGAAAATTTCTAAATGAGCGAAAGCGATCAGTGATGAGTTTTACTAGCCATATCTAACTTCGGTTTTGGCGTATCAACCTCGTTAAAGCTCGGTGGATATGTTAAAGCCTCAGTTTGATATTTCACGGCATGACCTGTCTCACTTAGTAATTAGTTAGCCTTCACTAGTCATCCTAGATAAAGAATGCTAGCAACGCCACCAGTGTAATTTTGCAACAATACTTTTATAGCAGGAGACATAAAATTTGAACAACAAATTGAATTGGTTATCTGCAGAATGGGTCATTAAATATATAATTAATTAGCATCGGCATGAATGTGGTCCGCTTAGACAAAATACACTCCACATCGAAAATTCCGTCAGACCAATGCAAATGTGCTTCAAGGTCAAACGAAAATATAAATCAAGTGAAAGTTAAACTCCAATTCTAAATATCGCAAGAATGCGATTTATTTGATGGCTCATATACAATACAACAACCAGACATTTAATTTACATGTGTAATACAAAAATATAGTATTAAAGTATACCGCGGTTGAAACGGTATACTCTTATCTCCCAAATAAAAGTACCCCCCGGAATAAAAGTACCCTCCGGACAAATCTTCCAAATCTAAGAAAAGTACCCCCCGGAAAATTGCCAAATCTGCACGCAAACTGTGTCCATATGCTATCAAAATGTGTTCCTACCAGTGTAAGTGTGCAATCTTTACTGTCACTTGCAATCAGGAATATAAATGGACAGCCATTGCTAGGAAAAAACTTCAACAGTTGTAGTTTGGAAATACATAATCATTGTAAGAAAATTTCAAAAAAGAGGTGGACCCCAGGATGGCTGTACAGAATGTCATTCAAAATGTCCAAAACATGCAGAATGTGAAGTATCCACAACCATTCATGCCACCAATCAACTTCACCAACAGTTCAAACATCACCTTAAATTTTTACCTGAAGTAAACAAACTGTTTACCTGCCAAAAAAGTTAATTTCTGTGATATCTCAGCCAGAGAGCTGTTCTGTTCACAAAATAAAGTATTTATTTGTCTTATTGAAACTAAATGAGTATTCCCACACAACGGACGTACTTTTCCTCTTTGACCAACGTTTCCGTCAGCTTCTGTCGAGCCTGAGACCATTGTACAAAAGGTACATTTTAGCGTGCCAAGTTGATGCTTCCTCTGCAAACTGCTTTACTCTCGCGTGTCATGTGAACAAAGTGAAATTGCAGCCTTTGCGGTTACAAAGACTCTTTTTATCACATTGCGCAAATGCAATTAATCGTTCAGCCCTACTAATCAACTCAATAGAGTTGCAGCGGAATAGAGCGTGTGTGATGCACTTCTAAAGGATAACACATTTAAAGAATCAGACTATATTATTAGCACATTTGAATGTGTATTAAAGCATGTTAGTGGATTATCCCCCACTAAATTAGAACATTTAGGGAACAGTATAACAGATTTATCTAGAGTACTGGCTAATGTTAGCAACAAATGTTGTGGATTCTAGGTTCTAGATTACCATGGCAATGTTGCTCCCTCATAGATGGTTGGCTAGCGACGGAGACAGGATGTATAGCTTATGTAGTTCTAAATGAATCAATGCCGATGGATTGGTCTTGACAAAACGTTAGAGTGTTACAGAGAGTGGAGTGAATGCTTGACTTGTCAGTCTCGGCGAAAAGCCAGGACTAGTAGTGAAAAGTAAGTAGTGTTAATGTAGGCTATTCTTTTCTGTTTGTGTCGGTGGTCGGACAAAGACGTTGATTGTACCTGCTGTTGTGATTAGATTTTAAATGGTTTACATAAATGTAATCACAAGAATCTTAGCTTTCTAACCATATAAGGCATGTCTACCATTGTACACACAACAATTGTAGGGCCGCAACTAGGGCTGCAACAACGAATCGATTAAATCGATTCAAATCGATTCAAATCGATTATTAAGAGCGTTGGCAACGAAATTCATTATCGATTAGTTGTGTCGTGCGATTATTACACCACTCAATAAGTCGCGGAGATGTTTGGGTATTTAAAAAAAAAGTTTAGTTGAACGTGGAGCAAAGCAGAGGTAGAGGAAAGACCATCGGAGAGACGTTGTTGAGTAACGTGTTCTGAAACACATGGCGGAGAAATCAGTACGACTCAAGTCATCCAAGGTGTGGGAGCATTTCACACTAAATACGTCGAAAAGGTGTGTTAATAGACCGAGGTGAAGTTAGTTTCATATTCGGCATTCGTCTCACTTTCAGAAGACGCTACTTTGCAGCGTCACGCTAGGGACCGGGTGAAAACTACCCATACCATTATTAAAAATGTAGACTTTTATAATATTTTTATGAATATAAAACCTCAGAATAAACCAGAGTATCTTAACAATGTCTGGTGTACTTCCACAGCCTTTACTTTTTCTATTACGTTTCAAATAAAATGATGTAAAATCACTAATCTTTGAAAATAGCTTAATCCTCGCAAATCGTAACTTTTTTCAAAATTGTGTCAAAAAATCATACAATACAACATATTAATCTAATAAAGTCTGTCCTCCGTCCACAACCTTTCCATTTTCAAAAATGTTTTAAACAAAACTCAAATAAATTGCTCATCTCTGAAAATAGCATTCAATCCACACTAACATTAATGACTTTTTCAAAATTGTGTGCCTGTTTGTGCACATTCTGAATATGTTTTGCACTGTGAATTTGCACTGTCAGTTCTGTTTTTGAATAAAGGGTTGGAAATGAATGCTTATTTGTTTTTTTTATCCGATTCATCGAAAAAAGAATCAACAGATTAATCGATTACTAAGATAATCGTTAGTTGCAGCCCTAGCTGCAACAACGAATCGATTAAATCGATTATTAAAAGCGTTGGCAACAAATTTTATTATTGATTCATTGTGTCGTGCGACTATTACGCCACTCAATAAGTCGCAGAGATGTTTGAGTATTAAAAAAAAAGTTTAGTAGAGCGCAGAGCGGAGGTGGAGGAAAGACAAATGGAGAGACGTTGTTGAGTAACGTTGTTCTGAAACACATGGTGGAGACAGAGAAATCAGTGTGACCTAAGTCATCCAAGGTGTGGAGCATTTCACACTAAATACATTAAAAAAGTGTGTTAATTGACTAGGGCTGTCCCCACTTGGTCGACTAGTCGATTTTCTGGTCGATATGCTCTTGGTCGACTAAGATTGTTTTAGTCGAGCTGCCATATGCCAGTGTGAGATCTGATTCCTGCTTGTGTCATCATTGCTGAATTAACGAAATGTTCAACTTAAATTGTAGATTATATTATTTAAGACAAATAAACCAACTCTAAAAATATATAATTTAAAAGAAAAGGTGTTACTGTTTTCCCTTTCGTTAATCTGCGCTTTGTTTTGGTTTGGTATTTTGCACACGGCACAAGCACAATTGGCTGCAGAACTACATACTCTGCCATAGCCTACTTTGTCGTTGTTATTAGTCAAAATGGCAAAGACATCTGTGGTATGGCGGCATTTCATTAAAGTACATTTACATTTACAATGTACCGGGTGACTTGAAAAATGTTGAATGCAAACCTCTGCCAACAACGGTTTATTTTTCATAGTTCGACAATTAATCGAAAATTATGTAGCCTACCACCTGAAAAACTTAAGTTGATCTATCCCTACTTCACTCATGCTAACACGCTGGGTTGAAAAAGGAACATGCCTATTATAAGAATCACATCCAAATCGAATGACATTATCTTCTCCGGCCAAGACAAAATCTTTCTCTGTTGCAACGTTCCCCACTCAGCTTCTACGTAAGTTTGCATGCTGCAAGTTTTCAGGTGGTGATAAGTGTGCTCTGATGATTTGCATGTTAACAAACAATATTTTTTATTTGTAGTACATTGTAAGAGATACTAAATACCATCGGCATTCGGTTACAACAGGATTCGTGATACGAGTCTTAGTATTGTAGGCTATTAGCGGCTGAATCTGCAATGTCCAGCAGCCATTGAGTCAAATCGCGAAAATGTTTTTTTTTGCTTTTTTTTGCGTTTCAAAGTTCGATTCGTCGATTTTCAAACGTTTTAGTCGAGTTTTGGTCGACCAAAGAAAATCTTAGTCGGGGACAGCCCTATAATTGACCGAGGTGAAGTTAGTGTCATATTCAACAATCGTCTCAAGACTCTTCTTTGCAGCGTTGCGTTAGGGACCGGGTGAATAATAATTTTATGAATATAAAACGTCAAACAGACACCTGAGTATCTTAACAATGTCTGGTATACCAGATTATTCTAATAAAGTCTGGCCTATTTCCACACCCTTTCAATTTTCAATAAAGTTTTCAACAAAACTCAAATAAATTATCTGAAAATAGCATTAAATCCACCCTAATATTAATAACTTTTTCAACATTGTGTGCCTTTTTGTGCACATTCTGAAGATTTTTTGCACTGTAAATTTGCACTAAGCTTCGTTTTTTAATAAAGGGTTGGATATTACTGCTTTTTTTCGTTTTTTTATATATTCTGATTCATCGATTAATCGAAAAAAATAATCGACTGATTAATCGATTCTTAAAATAATTGTTAGTTGCAGCCCTAAACAATCGTGTACGTTGCATAGTTTGGAACCAAACCAGTATGGCCAGCCGTGGGCCAGGGATTGCTAACAAGTTTAAAAACATAATAATTTAAACATATTTTTTAAGAATTCCAAATACATTTACAAATCAATTTCGGTGTGCCATATTGAAAATGTATGCATTTATTTACTAATAATTTAAAAATCGGTGTCTTTTTTAAGCTGTTCAAATGGCCAGCGAAAAACGTAACCCTTGTGTTATCTTCGGGTCATTCTGACCCATCAGTTTGTGACCCACCGTCGCATTGCGACAACTTTACCGCATACAAAAACAAAGTGAAGCATTTTCTTTTAACCGTTGGGCTGTCTCAGACCCCCCCATGTTGCGAAGGTTAAAAGAAAATTATTATTATTTGTTTTGCATTGGGTAAAATTGGGTAAACACAACGATGGTTAGTTTTGAACCTTTGAACCACAAAGGAACTATTTGAGGCTACGTGAAGCACATGAAGATCAACCATTTTGGACCTCAGTTTACTCTCTCTTTACATGCTCGACTTAACGAGTAGGAATTCTCACCTGAGGAGGCGTTCCATTTGACCAGGGTTGCCATATCCGCGTTGCCATAAAAAAAGTTGTGCCCACACAAATATAACTGTTGTTAAAATATTAACTTAGGTCTATATTTTGTTGCATGTAAGCACTCTGATCTAAATGTATAGACAATTTCACTCTTTTACATAATATACAAGTTGTGCACTCATGCAAAAAAAACATTTGTCAAATGGCCGTTTTGTACCATTTCAAGAACGGGGTAAAGTTTTCAATAAAATGTTACCATTTAGCATTTTCCTGATTGACAAGGGAATGATAGAGCATTGTGTATGCTCAGCTTAAGTTAAAAGCACAACTCCTTAAATGCATTAAGCCTCTTGTATATGAGTCAGTGAGTTCCATGGCCAAGTCACGTCCGTAACGTTTTGTAGATTAAGTTTATGCCTATCAAACAGTGCCGATCCAAAGTGCAACATCCAAAGTTTCTGTGCAAAGCTTATTTATACCAATGGTTAGTTTAATCAAAAAATATTTCCCCTTTGTTACTTTTAAAAACTTTAATGATGTCTTATGGACGTGACGTTACTAATGCTACACAATGAAAATCTTCACAATACACTGTTCACAACACAATGGAAATGTTCTCAAATGAAACGGCAAAGCTAACAATCGTGTTTTCGGCTGTTATAACCCCTTTTACCGACGTGTTTCAGTGAAACAGACATTCCAGTCATGATTATAGTCGGAATCATGGGTAACATGATATAGCCTAAGCATCTTCAACGATCGACATCTTCTCCAGTGATACTGAAATTTCAAGTAGCCCAATTGTCTTGCCATAACCTCGATCCCCGCTCCATGATTGTAATATTTACTTCCTACTAGAGAGGCAACTTGAAAGTGCTCGAGGGACTTGATTGGTTTCGACATTTAAGGCGGCGCTCTGTAATTTGCTTGCGCTACCTGTCGGATCAAGCTGAGGTAGAGTTGACAGCTTTGATCAAAGATTTCTTAAAGGGGTCATTGACTGTGTTTTGGGGGTATTTCACACAGTTTATTTGTAACTCAATGTTTTTAATTTCAGTGCTTAATTCATAGTTTAATGTTGAAAATCACTATTCATGCAGACGTTTTATGTCATTTGCAGAAGACTGGTCCAGACGAGTCACATCCATGACGTTCAAACGTCAAATCCGGAATGCTGGTTTCCCAAAAAAGACAAATATTTAAAAAAAAATTTTTTTTGTGTTCAATACTCAAAATCATTTGTAAGACTGTGTGAGAGTATTCACAGCTAAAGATGATTGTGACCATTCTGAACTTCTATAATAGTAATTTGACAACAACTCTATCTAAAAAAAGATAAGGGGTCCTTTTCTTGTACCCAGCGCAATTGACTTTGTACACTGACGCAAGTATCATTCCTATTTTACACTCAACGGAAAGCAGACTTTTCCCTTCACAGACGCACGTCGGTAAATTAGGGAAGGAACTTGCGCTCGCAGGGCAGTTCAGCGAAAAGAAGGGGCGTGTTCCGGCACTAACGTTCCTTGGTGTTATAATGCAGTTTGCAAAAAACAATTCCGCCACAGACCAGGAAAAAGTTAATCTAAAGTCAATGGCGCGTTATTCAGATGCTATTTTAAGGGTGCATGCTTGGCCCGTGCGCACTACTGTCGAGGCCAGGCTCCTTTTCCTGCAAGCTACGTTACATTTCTTCCATGTCAATGATTGAAAAGAGTTTCATGAGTCTCTGTATGTGAACTTGATTTTCAACAATTGTGGCAAAGTCTGTTATAAAAGCAATCCGCAAGCTCACAAGCGCGCCTGCTCTTAAAGGAAATGTGAAATGTTGCTCTGATTGGTTTATTGCACGTTAAGCCCAAACCACACCTATGAGTAATGTAGCTACTTCAGACCAACCCATTTTAGATTTGCGCCAGACGCAGAGTCATTTATCCCGCCGGTATAATAGCAACAGCGCCGGAGTCCCGCCCACGAAGTCACTTGCGTTTCACTTTTTGATACTTACGTTTCAGATTGTTAAAATAGGGCCCAAAATGTAATTGGCCGGGTTTCCCAGATTCGTTGAGAAGCTCTTAACGCTAAGAGCTTCTTAAGAACGTTCAAAAAGCGCTCTAGAACGCTCTTAGAACGTTCTTAAGAAGCTCTTAGCGTTAAGAGCTTCTTAACGAATGTGGGAAACCTGGGCTCCGTTTCCCAATAACGATGGATTGTAGTGACGAATGAGCAAAAAACGAAACCATCGATATTTCTTACGTGCGTTTCCCAAACATGCTTGTAAGGAGTAGGCCAATCTATGCGCATTCAAGAGAGAAGATTCATCCTACGATGGATTCTACGACCAATTTAGGCTTACGACGCTTTCGGGAAACGCAGCCCTGGCCATTATCAATGCTTTTTTGGTGGCCATCTTGAAAATCTCCAGTGACATTTCAGATGGTTTTCTTAATGTTAAAACTATTTCACAAGTTATTTTAGATGTTGAGAAAAGCGCTGTGAAAGTTAGATTTTTGATTTCCCAACAGATTCTGTGTGTATTTCAGACACGTCACATCCATAACAGAATAATGTCACATCCATAACGCAGGTTTTTCTTCTGCATAAAAAATGTTTTAAAAATTGCTATTTTTATGTTCACCTAAAACTCCATGATCATGTCAATATTAAACTTTCTACATTAGACTTAGGGGTTCACAGAGTTACAGAAAAAAGTACAGTCTCCAGAAAATGACAATTCTCGTCACATCCATAACGCAGGTGTTTTTGTAATAATTTTGTGTCTGAAAAATGTTTTTTGCAAAAAAATATTTTCCTCCTCTAGTCTAGCCTTTGAGTACTTTCAGAATATGCATGACTAATTTAAATATTGTAAGAAGCTTTGTTTTACTGATACATTTTTCTTGTCATTTTGAGTACAAATGTCACATCCATAACACTGGAATTGCCCTCTAGCTAGCTAGATAAGCAAGTTTTTTATTTAGCACTAGGCAATACCATACTTTATGTATGGTATGTATTTATGTAAGTGGAGCAGCATTTGTTGATTTCTTAATCTGGGTCTGAAATATGTTGTGCTTTTAGTCGTGTTCAGACCTAGGCATCTGTTTCAGGCAGAAAGAGATGACATGGATGTTTTTTCCAAGTACAAAATAAAAAAGCTACAAAATAAATTGCTGGTGTTTTTTTTGTGCCTTAACAACCGTGAGCTAATCTGGAGTTAACCTTAGCTAACATGCTAGTTTTTCTAACGACTGGCATGCTGACGTATTAGTTTGCTACATTAAATGTTCGTAAAGATAGTTTGAACAGTACGGTCTTCTAAATAACCGATTAAGCAACAATCAAATGTCAATGTTAGTTAGACTAGGTAGCTCTTTCTCATCTGCTTTTTGTTAACGCTGATTTGCTAGGAATGCAAGAACAGCTAGATAACGAAAACACCTACACTACCTACTGTAGCCATGTAAACTAGTTTAGCTTGCTAACGCAAGAGCGCCTGCTTCTCTCCGGTGCTTTCAATAGATAATCTAGACAGGCGTTAGCAATAGGCTAGACTGCTATTCGTTTTCTAGCATTTCTTTATCGTAAGCTTCCCTTCTAATGTCTATTCCCTTCTAGCTAAAGTCATTTGCTAAGTAAGGTAGCTATGTTAGCAATGGACCCCGAGTGCAACACAACAGAATGTTTATTAAAATGACATGCTGCTACTAGGTATTTCAGGACACGCTGCTCCTAACGTATTTCTGGGGCGGCGTTTATTACACAATGTTCATTTTTGGTGCGGCGTTTAATCGAGAGCCGCGTTTAAATCGAAGAAACACAGTACATTAAACTGTAATTTCATGTGCTCTTGGGGGCCCTCTGGTGGCCACGGGGGCCCTAAGCAGCCGCTTAGTTTGCTTATGTCTTGGGCCAGCCCTGGCTACAATATCCAACTTATCAATTAAAGATTTTCTGGACTGCGTGAGCTTTCTAGCTATCTGTCTGCCTGGACACAATAATTTGCGTTTGGGGGTTAATAAAGTACCTATCTATCTTATCGACTATGGAAACTTTATCATATAGCTTCACATTTTATAATGAGGAGGCTAACAAGTAACTAGCAGGAAGTAGCATCGCTACGAGTGTTATGCTAGGTTGCTAGATAACGGAAGCTAGCTAGCTTTTTTAATGAATGCTCATTATGTATTTGTAGCCTACTTATCATTTTGATAGTAGGCTCATATAGCTAATATAGACACTTAGAGCATGTGTTGCCTTTATTATAAGGCTTATATAAGGCTTTAAATTTTGCCTTTAAATTTTCTCTCTCTGTTTTTTTGGTCCAATATGGCTCTTTTAACATTTTGGGTTGCCGACCCCTGCTTTAGGGAGATGCTATTTTTTATGTAGCCTACATAATTATTATTAGGCTACTGAACCTATACCAATTGGGAATTTGATATGCTGATAACATGATTTACATCTCAGAAATCTTCACATGAACAATCTACATTAAGCCAATTTTGGCCGTGCCAAAAATGATGTTGTGTCCTTGGGCAAGGCACTTCACCCTACTTACCTCGGGGGGATGTCCCTGTACTTACTGTAATAAGTAAGAGGATAAGAGCGTCTGCTAAAATGTAAATCAATATGAAAGAATGCTCAATGCATCTCCATGTCTCCTGATATAGGTGGTTGAAATTGCGAGTGAGTCAGAGGCAGGGGCAGCATGCAGGGGCAGTGGTGACAGCTCTGTTGCTGAGGTGAGTGCTGAAAGGTGACAGGTAGTTGAAGATGTCCCATTGCTTATTGGGAAGTTTAGTTTTCAAAATAATTTATGTCCAGCCCTTTAGTATATGTATAACAACTATGGTAAATAGTTGTGGTAAATGCACTAGAATGCGGGAAATTGCATCTACATCTTTAAAAAAATGTGTCCCCCCCACTCTCAAAATGATGCTGACGCCCATGGCTACTTCTAAACCTCATGGGGCCGCCGCATTTCTGCCCCGTGGTGACCTGCGCTGGGAAAGAGGGAAACAGCATGGATGGGAAAAGTATGTGGGAGAGCGAGCATTAAGAGTTCATAACCTACACACACTTCGTTTGGTAATGTGTCTCCTCACTTTCATAGGGAATACTTTCAGACCTGGCAACCCTGTATTTGACACTTCCGACTCGGAGGTCGGAGATACAGACTCGGAATAAAAAATGGAAAGCGGTGCTTTTTCTTGTAAACGCAGCTTTCGTTAGCGACGTTGATGGACCACCCCCTGGTTAGTCAATGTTCAAGAGTATCAGGCTGAAATGTATCCATCCATCCAAAAGTCATAGTTGGCTACTCATAGCTGTAGTGTGGCTGCCAGATTAGCATTAGCTCTAATTAAACAACTCCCATTTCAGTTCACAGCCGATGCTAAACTTTGCGTAAAATACATTATAGTTATGATAAGTAGACTTAGTCTCTTGGTGTTTGCTGACGTGCACCTTCACAACAAGTATGGTACAATTATTAGTCTGAGCAGACCAAAATAGCTAGATTAGCTAGCAAGGCAACATCCACTAACTACATGGTGACATTTGTTACAGTACCTACAGTACTTTAGGTTAGGGTTACAGACTATGAGAGCGTATAATACTTGTTACAGTATGTCTTTGCTTCCCAACAAATACATAGTGATCCTTAACCCAGAAGTATTGTACTTACATGTCCGTAGTGGAAACTCATTTCGAAATAATAACGTAAGTCTCTGTAGAGACACCACTGCCCAGTCTGTCAAAAGAGTCCACACCCACAGCGCCGACAGTGAAGGTTGCAAATGACGACGTTCGAGTGGAACAAACTGCTGACGACGAGGCGATCTTTGGTGTGTTTTGGACAACCGCCACTAGATGGTGCAACGGTAGCGCTGCCGCCATTTTGTACTGAGTTACAGTCAGAGGCTGTTTATCAATCCACGTTTTTTTCCGTTCTTGTGTTCTTGCGAACTCGTTGAAGTCATCTTTTATTGCCCAAGTACGGTTCCAATCCAAAGAACACAAGTCACCAAGAACGCCCAAAATACCCGGAAATGTTCCTTATCCGCCCCTTTTATCGAGGATGCATCGGATGGTGACTTGACCAGCGAGAACGCTTCTGATTTCCCTGAAGTCATTGCAAGATGTCAAGCGAGGCGGACAAACCTCACAACTGTAAAAGTGCGTTCACACTGCAGCGACGCGATGCGAGCTACAACATGTTTTCCATTCATTTTCTATGGAGCCAGGCGAATCGCTTGCGTGGTGCATTGTGGGTAGCGACGCAACGCGACAGAGTTGAGACAGAGGCTGTGTCTACTACCGCGCACTTGTGCACTTCGAGCACTGACTTTCAGTGCTTAGGGCGCTTCACTCACAAAACCAGAATAATTCAGTGCACTGAAAGTACCCGGATGGCGCACTGCAAACGGTCCAAAAAAACAGTGTACAACGATGGACACTACTCGCCCTAAACGGGCGCCATCTTGGCTACGTAGCGGAAAAGGAGGAGCCCTTTCGACAGCTTTTTCCAGTTGAGTGGAGAAGCACATTCATTTTGGCAGGTTTTGCGGGTGTGGCGAGCAGATTTGCGTCCGTCACTTCCACCAAGTGTTTAACGTAGCAGTGTAGCACTTTTCTCTCGAGGCATCGACACACAGCTGACAGGTTAGGCTCTCCCTGTCAATACACATGCTAGAAATAGTTTTGGCTTGCTAATGTTGTTGCTAATGTTGCTAATGCTCTGACATTCTGGTTCTGCTTCGGATGCCATCAAGCGAGATCTCTGGTCGTAGTCAGTCCTTCACTAACCAATCAGCCTTCGTTAGCAGAATGCTAGCGTGTTATGGGCCACAACGACTTACCATGTAAGAAATCGAAAGGACATAAGTACTCGTTCATTCAACTTTTGACTTGTAATCTATGTTGAACATGCAAAAACTACAATCAAATCTGAGATTTATCAACAACAATCAGGCGAAAGAGACAAATTTTGCCGTTTAGCTCCATAGACTCCCATTCATTTTGCACTCGACCACGATCACTCCCAGTGGAACTCTGGTGGAACTGCAACAAAATTCGGTACAATGGGGCTTAATAGGGAGTGGGCAGGCTCTCCTTAAACAGGCTCTGGGTCTACTGTACCAGGTTGCAACCTGATCTCACAGTCTATTTGTAACATAGTGTACGTATTTTTGTGTCCCTCGATTTCGTATACTATGTTACGAAAACCCGCACAACAAGGTAGCGCTTCACCCGAAATGTCACCTAAAATGTGTGTAGCTTATTGTAAATTAATACTCAAATACTGCATTCAGATCCACAATAACAATTATACAAATATAAATCATATATTACTCTACAATATTTACATATTGCTCTCTGCTTGACAGCTCAGTTCTGAGGTGCTTTGCAAGCACCCGTTTGTGGCATTTTAATGGGACGGATCTTCTGTATTTTCAGTATGGAATTACGCCTTGACCTTCATCAATCGCCTGTCAATCAAAATGTGACATCCTTGGTTACGGCGCTGACAAGTGACGTCCATTGTTTTAGAAGTTGGCGGTACGTAGGCCTACCTACCTAAAGATGTTCAGATTTTTTGAAAAAAATTGTAAATGCAGCCTTTCAGGCAGAAAATGTGTGATAATTATGTAATAGTTAAGCAAGTAAACTCAAGGTAGCCATGGGGATGCTCCAAAGTGGAGTTGTAGGTTAAATTTGTGAAAGTGCTAGGGTTGCCAAACGTCCCGATTTGTCTGGGACATCCCGATTTATGGGTGATTTTGATTTGTCCCGTCCGGGACAGCTCCAGTCCCGTTTTCCAATCACAGCCTCGCCGGCCAATAATATGTTACTGCAAACGCACCAAAAATCTTGCAAACGTTGCGATGGGACACGCTAGTTGTCCTTGGTGCCGCTTACACACAACAGTGACACTGACAGATTGAAAGCTAATTTGAGATAATAAAAAGATGGAAAACCAGGCTAAGAAACGTAAACGTAATTACCTTCACTAGACAACGTTTTACCAATTGGACAAACGTTTGTTTGTTGTTTCAAGCTCCAAAAACTATTTTTCGCTGAAATCAGCCCAAAAGTGGGGGGGGGCGGGACGGGAGTGTCCCGCATTTGGGGTTGAGAAAGTTGGCAACCCTAGAAAGTGCATGGAAATAAATGCATGTTAGCCATTAGCAACGCGTGGTCAGAGCATTCATGGAGGCATTCAGTTATTTAATTTAAATGAAATCTTATTTAATGAATGAAATAACTTTTTAAATGAAAGTTATTTAATTAATGAAATCTACTTATGTCTCCCCTGTCCTTCCCCTGTGGGCAGCTTCCCTCAGACGTCTCCTCAGATCCATCTGTCATTTCTCTCTGACCTCCATAGTCTATTTGTCTACTTGTTTGCCTCTCGTCTCATTGCCTGTTGTCCATCTGTCTGTTCGTCTTCCTGTACTGTATATTTATTGTCTGTCTGCCTTGTCCTATGGTCCTTCTCTGTGCCCGCCATTTCTGGCCAGCCCCAACAGTTCTTTTAAGAACCAAAGTTCTGCTATCAAGTAAGTTTAACATTTGAACATAGTCATGTTTAATTAAGTATTGTCATAATCCAATAATAATAAAATCTCAAGCCCATGTCTGCCTTGTCAAACTGCCTTTAACATAGTTTGGTTGCCAGAAAGATAAACTTTCTTTTCAGATGGCCGGTTCTACCAAAAAGAGCTGCACCTCCTGCAAAGGCCACATCAGGGTGGCATACAAAAAGTGTCCCTTGTGTGGAGCAGTCTAGCCCATGAAAAGTAAATTGGAGTCACAGAAGAAACGCTATGACACCCAGTGGGCAGCAACGACTCTTAAGTGAAATAACATCCCCAAAGTCCTTAACTCTGCCAATTTAATGGTAGGATAACAAAAATCTTCAGTCCCTGTCTCTTCACCAAGAATTAAGTGAACGGCATTAGTGACTAATACATTTTGTCCTTTCATTGTTTCAGGTACACAAATTAGATAAGCTTGGGTTTATCCCCTTGCTTTTCCTCGGACGCAAGTCCAAAATGTCCTGTGGCTGGTCTGAGGTGGTGTGTCCTTAGGAATTCATGGATGTGAATGGGACAGCTATCAAAACCATAAAGGAAATTTTTGACAGTGCTTTGACAAGTAGGTGACAGACCCAGTGTTAATATATGTGTGTAGACATATTGTAGACAGATGTGTTGAGCATGGTCATGTAAACATGTCGACATGTAGACAGATGTGTTAGGCATACTTCGGGTTGGCAATGTAATAATTGTAATTTCCCCTCATAATTTTATCAGGTTCAGGATAAGATCAATTGTAGAGTCCCTAAAGCCATAACATTATGACCACCTGTATAATATTCTGTAGGACCCCCTTTTTCTCCTCCTTGTCAGAACAGCTCTGACCCTTCGACTCCACTAGACCTCTGAATATGTGCTACATTTACATTTATTCATTTAGCAGACGATTTTATCCAAAGCGACTTCCAAGAGAGAACTTTACAAAGTGCATAGGTCACTGATAATAACAACAAGATAGCCCCAAAAACAATGCAGGTAGCCAAAACATGAAGCACATATTGTGAACAACCAAAAATAAGTGCCAAACGGAAGAACCATAAGAGCATGCAGTTAAAAAGTTTACAATTAAACAACATGAATCGCTATTGGTGCAAGTGTACCTGGAGAAAAGCAAACAGTAAAAATATATTTCACAGCGAGTATAACAATTTAAATCAGTTGCCACTAACCAACAAGAGCAACAAGTCTCTAAGCAAGAGTCATTGTGATCCTTGAGGAAACTAACATTTGGTCCAGCAAACCATTCCTAAGTACCATTGTACTCACGGAACAAGTGTGTGTGGTATCTGGCACCAAGACATTAGCAGCAGATCCTTTAAGTTCTGTAAATTGCGAGGTGGGAAGTCCATGGATCGGACTTGTTTGTCCAGCACATCCCACATATGCTCGATTGTATTGAGATCTGTGGAATGTAAAGACATAAAACTTTTTGACAACATAAAACCTTCACTTTCATGCCTAATAGGCTATATCCCACCCATTACAGCAGAAGCTGGGGACATCTGCCCCCCCACTCCTGCAGAAGCTGAGGACATCTGCCCCCCCACACCTGTATTTGTAAGAGATGCTGCTCTCCAGAGAAATACAGAAAAAGATATATGAAACTGTACAAGATAAAATCAGAAGGGGTTTTAATCGCCATGAAAGTTTGCACAGACAAGGAATTTACTTTGGCAGGCAGGAATTTACCCATAGATACACATATTTCAAATATATTGGTCTCACTCACTTCAGTATAATATAATATCTGCAGTTTGTACAGTGACCACGTTCATTGCATGAGACATGTATAAATGCTAGTCACTGCATAGTTAAGTTGTTTAAGATTTGTCAAATCTGTCTATTTATGACACAACAGCTGATTGCGAAGCTTGCTGCTGATTAGGTGGACTAATTCCACTAGACACACCATTGTAATACAGGAAGTACTGTTGTTGTAATGGATGCATTTGGCTTTACACTTCCTCTTTAGGGGCCCACTGTTCCGGCTCATTCTAAACATGCAATCCAGGGAAGGAAGAGAAACCGGCCTATAAAAATTGGTTCAACCAATCCCCCCCAAAAAGAAAGGTTCAATAAGCATACACATTCTTGGTTAAACTGATGTTTGTCTCCCATAGATACCAGACGGCATTATTTGAAGTAGATTTATACTCTTATTGGAACCTAATAAGACCACCTCCCACAGTGGACAGACTGACATTGTTTAGATTTCAGAGTTAGTGTTAGACAAGAGGCCATGTTTAGGGATAGGGAGTAATTAAAGACACGTTACTCTATAATCATCACCAAAATGTACATTATTTACCCTATTGTGTCATAATACTAAATAGAACACCACCAAAGATAAGTCTTTATTTAATTTTGTATACCTTTTTTGTAGTTTGCCGTGTACATGCAAATAATAAGGTGTTTCTCTTTCAAGAAGTAGTAAGCAACAGGAAAAATTAGGTAAAATGTTTTGGGGTTTCTTAAATACTTAAAACATCAATGGATGTTCATACATTTACCAGATCAAAACCTTTTTCTTCCATGTGATTTGTTTATGTTAAATGCTTAGGACATGGAGAAGTCCTTGTGCGGTGGCAACCTTATGGTTACGTTATGGTTGGTAAGTAATTCCTGTAAAGTATGTAAACTGTCTAAATAGCTGTGTGTCTTTATCTGTATACTTTATTTTATATGTACAGTATGCTGGCATATCTGAGTAGGGGACATGCAGCGTTTTACAGCGGCGAACAATGGGATGACACCTGGGAGCCTTCAGCCAATTTTCCAAAAGTCAAGTGATTAATAATGTGCGTGCGTGGTTTGGTTTTGTGATGACAGTATTTCAGTAATTAGACAATCATGTTCATTAAAAGTATGTAAACAATGAAGGACAGCTGTGAACATTAAACAGTGTTCTATCACATTAAATGTGATAAAACATTTATTTACATTAACTGAAGATGAAACATTTAGGAAGAAACAAAGGCAGTGATCAGCAGATAAGGGCGGCCGGGGGCCCAGTCCAAGTTCTCACCAAGGATGGACAGGAAAGTGATATGTTCTGAATGTTATTAGTCCGGACTACCTTTTTGCCTGACATGCAATTGTTACAATGTGTTGCTGTCAATGCTGTCGTTTTGAAGGTTATGGCTCTGTCTGATATGACGAGGATCTCTGACCTCACAGTCCATTCGTAACATAGTGGACGTCTTTCTGTGTCCCCAACCCAGTCTCCCATACTTCTGCGTATCTATGACACAGTGACACGTTTACACATCTATTTTGCGTGCCATATATACGCCAAATATATAGGCTGATATATAGGCCCGGTTCTTGTCAGCTCTGGAAGGGCGGTCTGGCAGCTTTCTTGAATTATCCAGATTTCTTTTGAAAAATTCTGATTTAACTCTGTATAACTCCAGACAACTATCTAAATAATTACCACACACGTTAATATCTATTAGTGACCTTCGTAAAATCCGAGTTTGGATGATGACGTAAAATGATGAGCGTTGATGAAGTTCTGCGTGTGATTTGGCACCTCACAGTACATTAGTTACATAGTGTACGTCTTTCTGTGTCCCTTGATTTCGTATACTATGTTACGAAACACCGAACCGCAAGGTGGCGCTTCACCCGAAATGTCACCTTAAATGTGTGTAGCTTATCGTTACGCCTATTCGTAACATAGTGTACGTCTCTCTGTGTACCTCAATTTCGTATACTATGTCACAAAAAACCGAACCGCAAGGTGGCGCTTCACCCAAAATGTCACCTTAAATGTGTGTAGCTTATCGTTACGCCTATTCGTAACATAGTGTACGTCTTTCTGTGTCCCTCGATTTCGTATACTATGTCACGAAAAAACAAACCACAAGGTGGCGCTTCACCCGAAATGTCACCTTAAATGTGTGTAGCTTATCGTTACGCCTATTCGTAACATAGTGAATGTCTTTCTGTGTCCCTCGATTTCTTATACCATGTCACAAAAAAACAAACGCTTCAGCCGAAAGGTCACCTGATATTTGTGTAGCTTATCCCAACGGAACCCCGAGTTAGCTGAAAGCTAATGATAGCTAACTGTCGTTCTTTAAAACTAACGAGATTCCAAACAATCGTAAAACGAAGAAATCTGATATTTTCTAACAACTTGTGTTTAGTTATGCGAAATTACACATGATGACAAACCAAACCGGCTAAATATAGCTACCAACTCTTGCCATACACCATGATATAAGTAGGCCTAGCCTACACAAAAGGTGTGTTCGACTTCATGCAGCGCTGGCGGCGTGGACCAGCCTATGGCATTCACTGCTTCAAGTCAGCTAGGCCAGCTGTCTGTGCCGCCGGCGCTGCATGAAGTTGAATACACCTAAAGTCTCATGGGTAGGCTAATCCCTCGATGGATCATCTCATTTAGAATACTACTCCATTGCCAACTAAGGCATTTAATGCTTAATTTAATGTGTAATATTGATGACCTCTTCAACACCTCTATTATATAATAATCTATTCATACTTTGTATATGATAAATCGTTAAAATGTTCTGTTTTCAAACCCTAAACACGTAAACTTTGAAACATGTAGTTGAACTACGAATATGGCGTCGTTCAACATCTCGATTTAGTGTTTAATGCACAGCAAAATCGCTAGTGTTAAATTAACACCCACAGTGTTCATTTTAACACCAGAAAAGAGTCTATATGCATCCACCCTGTACCGTGTTAAAGTAACACTTTTAAAAGTGTTAAAAAGCTAACAAACAATTTTTGTTGATTTAACACTCAAAATTGTTACCAATCAACACTGCACCAACACTATATAACACTTTACGGTGCTGTATTCACACTACACTGGTGTTAGTGTTAAAATAAAATGTTAAAAAGGAACACAGTTTTTTTTAACACCAACACCAGTGTAGTGTGAAGACAACACTCAGTGTTTAAAATAACTAATACTAACACTTCTGGGTGTAAATAAGAATAACTCTTTTCGGTGTAAAATTCCCCATACCCCACTAACTTCAATAAAAAATGAATGGCAGAAATTGGAGTGAAAATTACCTTTGTATTTAATACATTTTACATTTACAATTTCAGACTTTACAATTCTACGCATATCAGACAAAACTCCAGTAGGGCACAATATATGTTATCTCATCATTGTCAGGTGAAAACTGCCTGTCATAAGGTCTGTAATCTAACAGATCATTCACACAAATGACAGTGAACACATCATCCACCTCCTCAATACTGAATGCATTCAGGTGATCATCGAAATACATTGTCATAACTTTGGTGGTCAAAAGAAATGCTTCATCATCCTTTATAATGATATTCATAATCCTATTAAAAATAGGCATTTCATCTTCAACACTAGTGCAGACAAACATTCCAATCTGATACTCCATAATATTTCACCCAGGAAGTAGTGGAGACACTTGACACATTCAAAGTTTGACAAGACCTCAATACCTCGCTGCCCTCTATATTGCTAGTTAAGACATGTTTAACAGGACCAAACTGAAATCTTTTCAAAATAAAAATTCTCCCAATGAAAAGCCAACTGGTGTTTCTTGACCAGTGTTTTGGTTATGTTTTTGATTTTTTTTACAGACTTCTTGAAGAAGTTGTGTTTCCCTTCGAACCTCATACACCACATATGTATAAGTGGACCTATTTTCCTAATACATCTGGGATAGTGAATCATCAGATGATGCTTTGGGATCAGTCTCTTATCTGTAAACATCAACTTAAAAAGTTTGTGATGGTCAGAAATTAAATGCTTCAAATAATAAGTCATACCATCTGTTATGATTGGTGAAAATACAATGTTGACGATCTGAATCAAAAGTAAAATCAATTTCCAATAACTGTTCTCCTGGTCAACTAAATCTCCAAAAATCAAGTGAGTATTGCGCAGAAGGCACCATGACTCAAATGTCTAAACTTTTTCTCTCCCCTGTCCGAAGGCAGAGATCTCTGACCTCATTCTCTCTCATCGCCCCACCTCCTGTCCCCTTGATCTTATCCCCTCCCCTCTCTTTCAAACCATCTCCCCCTCCATCATAACTTTTCTTCTCCATGTCCTAAACTCCTCTCTTACCTCCAGCACCTTTCCCTCTGCTTTCAAACAGGCCAGAGTTACCCCTCTACTCAAAAAACCCACCCTTAACCCTGCCGTCCTCCAGAACTACAGACCGGTATCACTGCTACCCTTCTTCTCAAAAACAATTGAACGTGCTGTATCTAACCAACTGTCTTACTTTCTCTCTCAGAACAACCTACTTGACCCCAACCAATCGGGCTTCAAGACTGGCAACTCCACAGAGACTGCCCTTCTTTCAGTCACCACTGCCCTCCAGTCTGCCAGAGCGGCTTCCAGGTCATTCGTCATCATTCTGCTGGACCTTTCTGCAGCGTTTGACACGGTTAACCACCAGATCCTGCTCTCCAGACTTTCTGAGATGGGCATCATTGGCACTGCACTCCAGTGGATCTCATCCTACCTGTCGGGAAGATCTTACCAGGTCTCCTAGGGAGGCAAACTGCCAGGCCCTTGCCAGCTCTCCACTTGTGTCCCACAGGGCTCCGTCCTTGGCCCCCTCCTCTTCTCTCTGTACACCACCTCACTTGGACCAATCATCACCTCCCATGGCTTCTCCTACCACTACTACGCTGACACGCAGCTGTACCTGTCGTTCCCCCCGACTGATCCGGGGAACTCAGCTAGGATTGAGGCCTGCCTCACAGACATCTCCGCCTGGATGACCGAGCACCACCTCCAGCTGAACCTCGCCAAAACAGAACTTCTCATCATCCCGGCTAAACCCTCCATCTCCCATGATCTGTCAATCACCCTGGGATCTGCGACGGTGACCCCTTCATCCTCTGCCAGGAACCTTGGGGTTACCATGGATGACGAGCTCTCCCTCACGGCCCGCATTGCCGCAGTCTCCCGGTCTTGTAGATTCACCCTCTACAACATCCGGAAGACCAGGAGATACCTGTCTGAGCACTCCATCCAGCTGCTAGTCCAAGCAATGGTCCTCTCCAAGTTGGACTACTGCAACTCGCTGCTCGCTGGTCTCCCAGCATGTGCAACCCACCCTCTTCAGAGGATTCAGAACGCAGCGGCCCGCCTGGTCTACAATCTACCCAGATGCTCCCATGTTACCCCGCTCCTCATCTCTCTCCACTGGCTACCCATCAACCTCCGTATCAGATTCAAGACCCTGGTACTGACCTTCCCGAGCAGTGAACGGGACTGCACCCGACTACATCAAGTCTCTCCTGTAACCTTATACCCCCACCCTTCACCTATGGTCTTCCTCAGACAATCGCCTGGTGGTCCCACCGCTCAAGACTGCCAGGTCCCAACACAAGCTATTCTCCTGCCTGCCCCCCCAATGGTGGAACCAGTTCCCCACCTCCATCAGGGACACTGACTGTCTCCCCACCTTCAAGAAAAGGCTCAAGACGCACTTGTTTTCCGGGAGTACAACGGCACTTAGGAATGCTCTGCTGGACCTGTTGTTAGTTTCCTCCAGGATCACAATGACTCTTATTGAGTGACTTGTTGCCCCTATAGGTTAGTTATAACGAAGTTAAGTCTTGTACTCGCTGTGAAATATTTTACTATTGATTGTTCTTCTACAGGTACAGTCCTGCATTTTTTTGTGTTTCATGTTGTTTTAATTTGTAACTTGTATAACTGCATGCTCTTATGGGTCTTCCCTTTTGGCACTTGTTTAGTTTTTTCACAATGTATGCTTCATGTTTTGGCTGCTTGCAATGTTTGGGACTACCTCGTTGTTATGATCAGTGACCTATGCTCTTTTGTAAAGCTCTCTCTTGGAAGTCGCTTTGGATAAAAGCGTCTAAATGTAAATGATGACTGAATGGCATTGAGACCAAAGTCATTGCTACCATCATTAACTTTAACTCCACTGGTTCTGTTCTTTCTCTCATTGTATCCATAGTTAAAACTCTGAATCCTTTGTGAAAGGGTGTTTAAACATATGAAGTCCTTCACCAAGTACTGAAAAATACGTTTTAACTCATACTGAACAACACCTTCTAGTAAGTCCTGCAAAATATCCACTGCATAATTGTTTGAGGAATGAAAAAACTGCAGTGCATTTAGAGGACAGGGTCTCTTAACACCAAATGAGTGTATTAGAGAGGGATCTTGTGTCATGGTATTGCAGTGTTCAGAGTAGAGCTCCTTTGAGCGAAGAATTAAGTCTGGGTCATCCTCACTAAAGACTGACTGCAAACTTGCTTTGTCAGTTAAACAAAATCGACAACAGTAACTTGCACTGAACGACTAGACCATACCAAAAAGGCCATGTATAGCTAAATTATCACCAGTAACCTGAATAATAGATCCCTTTAATGGTGTATCTGAAAAGGGCACCTTGATTCCCTGGACCTCTAAAACTTTTAAGTTATCAACAAAAGGCTGTAGGATTGGACCAAAACCATATTTTTTTAAGTCCTCTGAATGAAAAAGTACCACAAGACGAATGTTCATCTGAATTCAGCTTTGTTGGCAAATTACTTAAAATGAAGGAAACACAGCCAAGTTTGTGTATTCCTTTTTTAGATCCTAGCGGATTGGCAGTTTCGAAATCGTCATAATATAGCTGAATTTGAAGTGCATGTTTTTGCTGTGAAAATAATGTATGCTTTCTGAAATATGAACCATCATTAATGTCTTTGAAAAATCCATCTTCATGAAGCTTAACTTGCTGGAAACATACATGAATTTGTCATTGACCGGAATTTGACTGTATAGACCGCTAGTTCTATCTTTGCGTACATCATAGCGCACACCAAGAACATGTTTTACCGATTTTCCATTTTTTCTTGAAATGTCTTTGCCTCTTAGTTTCCGTATTGAGGAGTGAAAATTGATTTTCAAGCTGCTCAAAACAGTCTTTAACTTTATCTCGAGCTTCTTTAGTTACCTCAGATGAAAGACATTTAAGAACAGCTTCCTGTGCTTGGATATGGACGTCATTTACAAGTTCTTCCATTGAACCAACTAAAGACTGCACAGTACTTTCAGAGACTCCAGATGCTTGTACTTGAGCAATAATAGAGCTACACATATCTAGTAACTGCCTTTTTTCTAAAGGAGCTGGGTCATGAACAGGAAGATCTGCACTTGGCAGTGAAACAGGAACACAAACATTGTCAACATTGTCCAAATGAGCATCAGAACCTGGAGCTACACAATCTCCATGTACTCTCAATAAATGTTTCTTGAATCCACAATACGTGTAAAAAATAGATGAACTCCCACGTTCCCCACATGTCAAACGTAATGTACGTCCTGGGTACAAAGCATGACTGAACTTCAAATGTTGTAAAAAAAAATTGAACAACTTCTGTGCTGTTCCTTGCAAATGTAACAGGTGAACATTTTCACGCCTCTATGTTATCAACTCTCGCTCTGATTTCCTTGACCCTCGGACTTTCCTTGGCAGTGCCCACGTCAATGCCATACACCGTTGTTTGGATAAATGTGTAGAAGTTGAACAAGGCCTCATCATAGGATACAGCAAACACAAAGTGCGCCTTAAACAGTTCATCGAAGGCAGCTACAGTTGTCTGCTCCATGCAGGGAATGGCCTTCTGGTCAAGGATGACGTATAACGTCTGGATACTATTTTTCTTTTCTCCATCGCAGAGGAGGAAGGGCTGTGCTGATCCAACCTTTTCAAGGAAGGTCACCATGCATTTTTTCCACCTTCCTTTAGCTGGTCAGGTGTTAAACACCTCTAAATGAGATACACATTGCATGTTAAAGACCAGATTACAACCGTAAAACACATTTAGAAAATGCAATGATGAATAAAATAAGATGAAACATCCCATTTTCGACCCATCCCTCACTAAGAGGCGTTTTCTTTCAATAGCTTTGAGGGGGTGAGATACACACAGCTGACCAAAGAAAAGACAAATCATAGGTCTATCAAGTGATGTAAGAGGCGAAGCAACAGTAATCATCTATGTCTAGAATATATACCTTCATAAACTTGACCACATGTTCAACAGCTTCAGTGGCACTGATTTTACCATGTCTTTTTCCTTTTGCAGTTGCAGGATGTGAATGAGCATGAGGATAGCTGCCAAGTCACTGTCCCATCCTAGTGAATTAGAATGACAAACGCCCACATCCTATGAGTATACACAGTCATAGTTTATAGGCGCATTGAATACTGGTGAACACAAACATTTGTGTACACTTGCCATAATCATTTGATTCCTCCGACAGAAGGTCATTCACAGGAGTACCAGTGTAAAGGCCTTTGCAGACAGTGAGAATCCTCGGTTTGTAGAAGGTTGGCCACTTTGCAATAAACTTGCATGAGATGTCTTCTCCAAAGAGCATTGTGAAGTCTTGGTCAATCTAACACACAAAAAAACATGTCAAAACATGATCTAATAATAATTATAACAATCTAGTCTCTATTTTTCTTACCAAGCCTGGTGTATCCAAGAATCGGGGGAAGTCATCTAGGATGAGTGAAGACTGGTCTGGATCATGTAGCATTTTCTAACGGTGCTTGAATGTTGCCTTTATTTTCTCTTTGACAACTGGGCGGTCCGCTGAATGCTTTATTACGGACATCGGTTCTCTTCTTTCATCACCTGACAGCTGCTCAGATGTTGATGTCTCACGCAAGGTCTTAGGGCCATCTTGATAAACAGACTTGGAGCTCCTCTTGTAGACACTTGAACTTTTGCGCTGAACCGTCTTCATTCTGTAGGCCAGGTATTCAGGAGCTGAAAAGCACTTTAAAGCAATAAAAAAATAAAAGTCTCTTAAACTGAATCTAAGGGCTACATAGCTTCAGAAAACACCTTTGCCATGTAATAACACCCACAGTAACACGTTAGAGCAGTGAAAACATCAAGAAAACCCTTCAGCCAGAAGTTAAATGCCAAACATTGAAAATGCATGGAAAACGCTATTCAGGAGCTGAAAAGCACTTTAAAGCAATAAAAAAATGAAAGTCTCTTAAACTGAATCTAAGGGCTCCACAGCTTCAGAAAACACCTTTACCATGTAGTAACACCCACATAACACGTTAGAGCAGTGAAAACATCAAGAAAACCCTTCAGCCAGAAGTTACATGCCAAACATTGTAAATGCATGGAAAACGCTATTCGGGAGCTGAAAAGCACTTTAAAGCAATATAAAAAGGAAAGTCTCTTAAACTGAATATAAGGGCTACACAGCTTCAGAAAACACCTTTACCATGTAGTAACACCCACAGTAACACGTTAGAGGAGTGAAAACATCAAGAAAACCCTTCAGCCAGCAGTTACATGCCAAACATTGTAAATGCATGGAAAACGCTATTCAGGAGCTGAAAAGCACTTTAAAGCAAAAAAAAAATGAGAGTCTCTTAAACTGAATCTAAGAGCTACAAAGCTTCAAAAAACACCTTTACCATGTAGTAACACCCACAGTAACACATTAGATCAGTGAAAACATCAAGAAAACCCTTCAGCCAGCAGTTACATGCCAAAAATTGTAAATGCAGTGAAAACGCTATTCAGGAGCTGAAATACACTTTAAAGCAATAAAAAAATGAAAGTCTCTTAAACTGAATCTAAGGGCTAAAAGGTTCAAAAAACACCTTTACCATGTAGTAACACCCACAGTAACACATTAGAGCAGTGAAAACAACAAGAAACCCCTCAGCCAGCAGTTAGATGCCAAACATTGTAAATGCATGGAAAACGCTATTCAGGAGCTGAAAAGCACTTTAAAGCAATAAAAAAATGGAAGTCTCTTAAACTGAATCTAAGGGCTACACAGCTTCAGAAAACACCTTTACCATGTAGTAACACCCACAGTAACACATTAGAGCAGTGGAAATAACAAGAAAACCCTTCAGCCAGAAGTTATAAGCCAAACATTGTAAATGCATGGAAAACGCTAATCAGGAGCTGAAAAGCACTTTAAAGCAATAAAAAAATGAAAGTCTCTTAAACTGAATTTAAGGGCTACACAGCTTCAGAAAACACCTTTACCATATAGTAACACCCACAGTAACACGTTAGAGCAGTGAAAACATCAAGAAAACCCTTCAGCAAGCAGTTACATGCCAAACATTGTAAATGCATGGAAAACGCTATTCAGGAGCTGAAAAGCACTTTAAAGCAATAAAAAAATGAAAGTCTCTTAAACTGAATTTAAGGGCTCCACAGCTTCAGAAAACACCTTCACCATGTAGGAACACCCACTTAACACATTAGAGCAGTGAAAACGTCAAGAAAACCCCTCAGCCAAAGATATATGCCAAACATTGTAAATGCATGGAAAACGCTATTCAGGAGCTGAAAAGCACTTTAAAGCAATAAAAAAATGAAAGTCTCTTAAACTGAATTTAAGGGCTACACAGCTTCAGAAAACACCTTTACCAT